>NC_083570.1:118868177-119168177 GCF_027579695.1 Neoarius graeffei | reverse complement strand
GGATCCTGAGTGCAAGGTGGGAATACACCCATGAAAGCGATGCTAGTCCATCACACACACATTGGGCTACTGTACAGTAGGCTAAAAAAATACAGAGCTGGGGGAGGGGATAATCCATCCATTATCTGTCGCTGCTTATCCTGTGCAGGGTTGCAGGCAAGCTGGATCCTATCCCAGCTGACTATAGGCGAGAGGTGGGGTACACCCTGGACAAGTCACAAGGTAATCGCAGGGCTGACACATAGAGACAAACAATCATTCACACTCTCATTCACACCTACAGTCAATTTAGAGCCACTAATTATCCTAACCTGCATGTCTTTGGACTGCGGGGGAAACCGGAGCACCTGGAGGAAACCCACGCAGACACAGAGAGAACATGCAAACTCCACACAGAAAGGCCCTCATTGGCCACTGGGCTCGAACCCAGAACTTTCTTGCTGTGAGGCGACAGTGCTAACCACTACACCACCGTGCTGCCCGGAGGGGATAATCTGTGAAAAAATGTCATCAATTTATTTGTCAATTAAATTAGTAAATTTATGATTAGTATTCTCTGAGACTATAAAGTCATAAATTTGCAAACAGGTCACAAATTTATATTACATTACAGGCGCTTAGTAGACGCTCTTATCCAGAGTGACATACAACACACCCAGGGCCTGGGGAGCAGTTGGGGGTTAAGTGCCTTGCTCAAGTGCACTTCAGCCATTCCTGCTGGTCCAGGGAATCAAACCAGCAACCGTTTGATCCCAAAACTGCTTTCCTAACCATTAGGCCATGACTTCTCCCATGGAAAAAAAAAAACCCTTGGAACTCTGTTTTTTTTCTCTATCAAGGAACCACATTGCTTCACTTTGCAGGGTAGGATCAATGACATCATCACACCACAGACACCATGGCTGAGCCAAGAGTTATAGGAAATGCAGTCTTTCCTCCATGATCGCACAATATAAAAGAATAAAGAGCGAAGAGTGCGAATTTTCAAATACATTTCCCAGAATGCACTGCAGCCGGGAAGCATGTGATTATGTTATGACTGTTGTGTAATCTGTGGTTGGTAGAAGAGAGCAACTGGACGTGCTTGAAAAGTCTTGAAGACGTTTCGCCTCTCATCTGAAAGGCATCCTCAGAGGGATCTCATCCCAAAGTGCGTAGAAACATATCTGTGAAGATACTCAGTCATCCAGGTACATAGTAATCTGTGGTTGGTAGAAGATCTCACCTTTTCTCTCAGAATATTACCCCCTTTCCCATCTCTGTATTTTTAACCTAAGATGGCGCTCATCCACCGTTGTACTTATTTAAATAATAATAATCTCCTTCTCACCCCCGGCGGGGGGGTGGTATCCATGTCATCCTCAAGCTCGGGTCCTCTACCAGAGGCCTGGGAGTTTGAGGGTTCTGCGCAGCATCTTCGATGTTCCTAGGACTGCGCTCTTCTGGACTGAGGCTTCAGATGTTGTTCCTGGGATTTGCTGGAGCCACTCTCCCAGTTTGGGGGTTATTGCCCCAAGTGCCCCCACTACCACGGGGACCATGCAACCCTTGACCTTCCACATCCGTTCCAGCTGCTCTTTCAACCCTTGATACTTCTCAAGTTTCTCATGTTCCTTCTTCCTGATGTTGGCGTCAGCTGGGATCGCCACATCTATCACCACCACCCTCTTCTGCTCTTTGTCCACCACCACTATGTCCGGTTGGTTAGCCAGGATCTGTTTGTCAGTCTGGAAGCTGAAGTCCCACAGAACCTTGGCCCTGTTGTTCTCAGCCACCTTCTGTGATATGGCCCATTGGGACTTGGGTACTTCTATTCCATACTGGTTGCAGATGTTCCTGTATACTATCCCAGCCACTTGGTTGTGCCTCTCCATGTACGCTGATCCAGCTAGCATCTTACACCCTGCTACTATGTGCTGGACTGTTTCAGGGGCTTCTTTGCACAGTCTGCATCTTGGGTCTGATCTACTCTGGTAGATCCTGGCCTCTATGGCTCTTGTGCTTATGGCCTGTTCTTGTGCTGCCATGATTAGTGCCTCTGTGCTGTCTGTCAGTCCTGCATTATCCAGCCACTGGTAGGATTTCTTGATATCAGCCACTTCCTCTATCTGACGGTGGTACATGCCATGTAGGGGTTTGTCCCTCCAGGTTGTCTGTTCCTCCTCCTCCTCTGCACTCTCATCAGGGTTCTGCTGCCTGAGACATTCACTTAGCAGTTCATCCTTTGGGGCCATCTTTCTGATGTATTCTCAGATTTTCGATGTTTCATCCTGGACCGTGGTCTTGACGCTCACTAGCCCTTGGCCTCCCTCTTTCCGCTTAGTGTATAGTCTCTGGGTGCTGGACTTGGGGTGGAACCCTCCATGCATGGTGAGGAGCTTTCTAGTCTTGATATCTGTGGCTTCTATCTCCTCCTTTGGCCAGTTTATGATACCAGCGGGGTATCTGATGACTGGTAGTGCATACATGTTGATGGCTCGGACCTTGTTCTTACCATTCAGCTGACTTTTCAGGACCTGCCTTACTCTCTGGAGGTATTTGGCTATGGTTGACTTCCTTGTGGCCTCTTCATGGTTTCCATTAGCCTGTGGGATGCCAAGGTACTTGTAGCTGTCTTGGATATCACCTATGTTGCCCTCTGGTAGGCCAATCCCCTCAGTCCGGATCATCTTGCCTCTCTTTGAGACCATCCGGCCACACTTGTCCAATCCGAATGACATCCCTATGTCATCGCTGTAGATCCGGGTGGTGTGGATCAGCGAGTCTATTTCTCGCTCGTTCCTGGCATACAGCTTGATGTCATCCATGTAGAGCAGGTGGCTGATTGTTGCCCCACTACGGAATCGGTACCCGTAGCCGCTCTTCGTGATTATCTGACTGAGGGGGTTCAGGCCTATGCAGAACAGCAGTGGTGATAGCGCATCTCCTTGTTATATACCGCACTTGATGTTGACTTGGGCAATGGGTTTTGAGTTGGCCTCTAGGGTTGTCTTCCACATTTCCATTGAGTTCTCGATGAAGGTCCTTAGGTTCCTGGTGATCTTATACAGTTCCAGACATTCCAGTATCCATGTATTTGGCATTGAGTCATAGGCTTTCTTGTAGTCAATCCAGGCAGTGCACAGGTTGGGCTGTCCCTTCTTACAGTCTCGGGCGACTGTTCTATCGACCAGTAGCTGGTGCTTGGCTCCTCTGGTGTGACTGCCAATTCCTTTCTGTGCCTCGCTCATGTATTGAGCCACATGCTTACTCATTTTTGCCGCAATGATGCCTGACAGGGCCTTCCATGTTGTGCACAGACAGGTAATTGGCCGGTAGTTGGATGGGATGGGTCCCTTCTGGGGGTCCTTCATGATTAGGACTGTCCTGCCTTGGGTTAGCCATTCTGGGTGGGTCCCATCCCTCAGCAGCTGGTTCATCTGTGCTGCTAGGCGTTCATGGAGTGCAGTTAGCTTCTTCAGACAGTACATATGGATCAGGGCCTGGTGCTGTCCAGCTCTTCATCTTTGACACTCTTTCTTGGACGTCTGCCATTGAGATGGTTACTGGTTCTTGTTCTGGGAGGTTGCTGTGGTCAGCTCTTAGGTCCACTAAGATTGTTATGTGATGCCTTTCTTTCCCATATGTCTTTCCAGCCACCAACAGCTCAAGTCTCAGGTACATTTCTGCTTGTAACTTTTGAACCGTTTTCCACCTCTTGGTGGGTCTGACCGGTTGTTGTTTCCCTGCCACTGAGAGTACACCTTGGCTGGTTCAGTGGAGAACAGCTTGTTTATTCTCCTGGCCTCTCCCTCCTTGGTGTATCTCTTCAACCGGGTGGCCAGAGCTGTTAGTCGCTGTTTGGCAGTTTCGAGTGCCTCTGGTATGGAGAGTGAGTTGTACTTCCTGGGTGCCCCTTTATTCACCATGTTCCCTTTCTGTAGTTCAGCTAGCTGGCTAACTTCTCTCCATGCTGCCTTTATCTTGGCCTCTAATCATCTCTTCCATGGTGGATACTGTTTGTTATGTCCCGAGCCCACCTTGTGTCCAAGCATCTCAAACATTATTACTGTTGCTGTACTGTGTACCCAATCTCTGGTTGTGGGGATGATGATGACATCTCCCCGCTGACCTGTCTTCCTGGCTCCCCTTGCCATAGCATCATTGTTGTATTTCGATTACGGATGTTGGAACACTGGGAACCTTGATTCCTTGATTGTGGGTTTCAAAGTATCCAATGGTCCCACATTCGCTGCATGTATCCCCTCTCTCTGGGATTGCTTGTATAGTAGCATTCCAGCAATTCCATATTTTCTGTCCTCGTCCATCGATGTCTTGTTCCAGTAGCCCATTTCTCATCAGTTTGCCCTGGTTCCCTAGCAACTGACGCAGACCTTGTTGACCCGGGCAACATCTGAGCCAGTATGACTCTATCAGTTATGTCTTCACTCATTCCTGAGGTAGGCTGATATATCATGAGGGGTCTTGCCTAAGGACCCCAACCGGGATTTGAACCCCGATCTCCCACGTCGTAGTCAGTGAGCATTACCACTGTACTATCCAGCTGATATATATGTTATAAAATTGTTGGTACTGGATGGACGAATGTTCAGTACAGGATTCTACTACTCATCATTTTTACCTGAGTAGTGATCAGGATACTGAACCTTTCTGCCACAACTTGTAGCATCTATAGCTTACAGACTCTGATTCCCCCAAGGTCAAAAATAAGTGATTGAAAAAAATCCCATTTTTCATGGATCATTCTGGTTCCAGATCAGCACCAAAAGCCAGCAACGTTATTCAGCCCAGAGGTATTCTTCATGTGAAATTTGGTGATGATTGGTTGAAAACTGAGGGAGAAATAGCGTCCGGAAAAACTTTATGAGAATAATAAAAGTAATAGAGTAGAAAGATCCTGAGTAAGAGTAACAATTTGTGCTAGCGCTGCTTGCACAAATTCACTAAGAACTAGTAACAACATAATTCAGATTCTTCTGAATATTAAATGAAACGGAATAAATGTGTTGTTTTACAACTGCAATCCAAGTATCTGGGAGTTTAACCTGAATTTTTTTAGCATTCAAGACTAAATAATAATAATAATAAAAATACTTTATTTACTTAGCACCTTTCATATATTTATTTAAACTACAGCTCAAATTGTGAATTTATATTGTGAAGCAAAAAAAAAATGAAACAAAAAATAATAAAAAATAAACAAAATAGGTAAATATTAATAATAATCTAATAAATAATAGCAGTGAAAGACAGAAGAAAACAATAATAATACAAGTGTTGCCAGGCAAAAAAAAACCTCGCCCGGTAGCACTTATGATGAATATGAAGGAAGATATCACGAAAAAACGATTTTGAACTTTGGTGACCTTGATCTTGATTTTGACCTTGTGTGTGAACATACTTGGCCAGTAAACATGGTTCTGATTCTGATTCTCTGCTGATCTCGGCCAATCAGAACACACCGTACTGCTCTCACACTGTACTGCGTGATTGTTACACTCTTACATTCTTACAGTGCGATGATATAGTGGCTAGCACCTCTATATGAAGCAGTAGCTACAAAAACCTTGACCTTGACCAGATGACCCCCAAAATTTTGGAGGTTCTATTTGAGACCAATGCCCATCTATCCTAAAAGTTTCATGAAGATTGATCCAGCCATTTTCCTGTAACATCATTAACAAAAAAACAAAGAAAGAAAGAGAAAGAAAGAAAGAAAGAAAGAAAGAAAGAAAGAAAGAAACCCAAGTGAAAACAATACCTTGCCCCCTGGTGGACACCATCCCAGGCGAGGTAATAAAATAAAATATAATAAAAATTATGCTTGTAAAAATAGACTCATTTGTAATGGAATAATTCAATAACACAATCATTAAAATAATAAATAAAAATAACATGAAAGTTAAAGAGACTAATGTTCGAGGCTAGACATGTTAACGTTATTATTTATTATTACGCTGATTCCACATGCCCTTGTTTACTCTGAGCTGCTGTTTTTCAGTGTGAGCCTCCTTTTGAACATGTGTGTATAGCTGTGTTATATTAGCAATGCATATTTCCCTGCAGCTGTGAAACCCATCATTGAAAAACATCTGGCCTGGCAGTGGTGGAGCAGAGAGCCCTTTTAAGAAGGACTGGATGAAGGCCTGAGACAACATCATGGTCTTCTTCATGGTCAAATGTTCACATGCTCACAGTGGGTTGTTTGTGTTTCATGGGCACTTTATCTTCCTGATACAAAGCCAGGACTCGTGTCACTGCTGTTATTAATAAAACAATGGCAGCCTTTTTAAAGTTACGTCTCAAATGTTCAAATCAGAGTCTGGTCTGGTGGTTGAAGGGCTTTTGGTAGGTCTGTGGTTAAAAGGTTATTGATCCCAAAAGCCCCAGCACCACCAAGCTGCCCCGTTGGGTCCTTGAGCGAGGCCCTTGACCTGCTCAACTCCAGGGGGTACTGTATCATGGCTGACCCTGTGCTCTGACCCCAACTTCCTAACAAACTGGCACATGTGAGGAAGAGAGAGTCACTGTACTGTCATGTATGTGTGATAAAGGCTTCTTATCTCCTTGTGTATTCTCAAATTGTTGATTTTTGTAAAATGCAGTTTCCTCATATGCTAATTAGCTCGTAAGAAGATTATTTGCCAGCAGGGTAACATTCTCACACTTTCTCTTTTATAGGAATGATCACAGACTTAGCATAAATTAGCTTTCAAAAAATTAGCATAAGAATTAGCAGAAAATTAGCATTAATTATTGTAAGAAATCATTTGGGATGCAGCCACAATCCTGAAACCAATAGTGCAGAATAAATCCACTCACTACTAATAGACATTCAAATACAGTATAAACAAACAAACAAACAAACAAACAAACAAACATTTTAGCATATACTAGTACTAATAATAATACTAATAATGGGGTGGCATGGTGGTGTAGTGGTTAGCGCTGTCGCCTCACAGCAAGAAGGTCCGGGTTCGAGCCCTGTGGCCGGCGAGGGCCTTTCTGTGTGGAGTTTGCATGTTCTCCCCGTGTCCGCGTGGGTTTCCTCCGGGTGCTCCGGTTTCCCCCACAGTCCAAAGACATGCAGGTTAGGTTAACTGGTGACTCTAAATTGACCGTAGGTGTGAGTGTGAATGGTTGTCTGTGTCTATGTGTCAGCCCTGTGATGACCTGGCAACTTGTCCAGGGTGTACCCCGCCTTTCACCCATAGTCAGCTGGGATAGGCTCCAGCTTGCCTGCGACCCTGTAGAATAAAGCGGCTAGAGATAATGAGATGAGATAATAATAATACCCAAGGTCACTTTATAGAAGCAAAACAGTTTGTATTTTTTATCCATTTATAGTTACATTTCAATCCATTTGACTCTGGGAGAATGCTGTATCAGCAGGGTGTCTAATGTCTAAGGTGCATGTTCGAAACTGATTGAATTCTCATTTCATGTTTTGTAACGTGCCTTCAAACTGTTCCCAGAACATTTTTTGTTTTTGAAAGGCATCATTGAAGTGTCCTCACCACTGCCTATTACCCATAAATCTGTGCGGCAGCTCCCTCAATCCATGAAAAAAATCAAAAAGAGGTGGCAGATGAATCTTACCATAAAAGTTAAAAATGGCAGGGAGTCCTCAACAGAGCAATAAGCTCCAATACCTGAGTCCCACAGTTTGGAACAATAGCCATCTGACTGAGAAAACCAAGCTACATGTCCACCAAGGTTGTGTACTCAGCAGGCTTCTATACAGCAGTGAGACTTGGACAATGTACACCAAACAAGAGAAGCGACTTAACAGCGTCCACCTCCGCTGTCTCAGACATATCCTTCAGATCAAGAAGCAGGAGAAAGTGGCTAACACAGAGGTCCGTAAGTGTGCCAGAATCCCTAGCTCACTTGGTTGCACTTTCAGCTTGAGACTCCTTAGGTGGCTTGGTCATGTTTGACAGATGGAGCCAGGTCGAATCCCAAGGGACATACTTTTATGGGGAGTTGTGCATAGGCTTTCGCTCAGTTGGGTGTCCAAAACTCTGATACAAAGATGCCTGCAAAAGGTACATGTGGCTAACCAACATCAACACTAACAACTGGGAATACATTGCAGACAGACGTGATGAATGGAGAGCTCTAGTCAGAGATGGAGTGCAGAGGGCAGAGAACCACAGAAACATTCAGCTCACTGAGAAGAGAACCAGAATATGTCTGTGAAGGTTCTCAGTCATCCAGGTCATTGTAAACCATAAGTGCTAAAGAAGGCAACTGGATTTTGCTTGAAAACCTTGAGTCCAAGGTTTAAGGGAACCAGAAGGAATGCAAGGGCAGCCTCTATAAGATCTACCTTTGTCTGCAAACAGTGCGGAAGAGACTGTCACTCAAGAATGGGTCTGCATAGCCACTCGAGATTAGTCTGGTTAACACCAGACCATATCACAAGTGAAATATGGTCTGGAATCCGCCTATTGAATTTCTCGTAGGGGAGGTGTGGTTTATGATTGTCAACAGCCGTTTATTGGATGTTGCGAATGTCTATCATTTGACGTATACGTAGCCCATGGCCAATCATGGCAGTTGTACCTGGTGACGTAGTTAGAGCGACGAAGAAGACAAAGAGGCGAAGAAGAGAAGGAAAGATAAAGAGAAGGCAAAACAAAAATAGGAAAACAATGGCACCGAACGATTACTGCCGTTTGTGCAAGACAAAGCTTGATCGAAAGTTTGGTTCATATCGCTCGCCGCCATGTTAAATGTGAACCGTAAACAGTCCCAAATAAACTACAAGCTTCCATTTGTCGAGTAGTATGCGTCACCATCTTTCCACCCCTCCCCACTCTCTGATTGGCTCCCTAACTCAGGCGAGCCTTTAGACCATAGTTTCCATGCTGTCTTTTCAGATCGGAACGATTGTGCAAAGCAGCATGGGATTTCCCAGGCTAACTCGAGATGGTGCTCTTCCAACTTCTCGCACAATACCATTATCTTCTGAGATGGATGGATGCCAACAGGATCTTATAACCCCATGATTGGAACCAAATACTTTTATTTGATATGATTTTTTAGGCACCTGTTAGCCAACTAGGTAACATTAGCTAACTGTTGTTAGACATGCGCTGACATCGCATGTTACCGTAAACACAATCCTAAAAGGTCAAGTGTTCTTAGAAGATGCCTTCAGTTGAAAGTCCTGCCACATGAGACACCTGTCTATTCTGGCAGCGAGGCAACAAGGCCTCATTTCAAAACCTTCTGTTTTGAATGCAGCCTTAATGTCATGGAACAGTGAAACAAGCTACTGTAGTTCCTGTTGTCTCTTGTGTTATAGCAGCAATAAACAGTCGTTCCATCACCAGACTCTCTTTACTCTCTCTCTTCAAGTTAATAAGACAGGAAACCGTAAAGAAGCGTAAACTCTTCTGTCCTGAAGACATCAGAAAACTTAAAGTTACAGCTTCACTGACACTGGAGACTCCTTCCAGAAATGTTACATTTCTATAATTTTCAGAAAACTTCACCATATGCATGATTTTTAAAAATCCATTTAAGTGGAGCATCCACCTGTGAATGAGCTGTTACTATAGAAATGATAACGTATCAGAACGAGGGCATTAATATAAACCTGTGATGTGCAGCTGCACTACAGTCAGAGCTGCTGTTAGAGAGAATTAGGGTGTTTTCACACTTGGTCCCTTTCAGCCATCTAACCAAACTCAGATCGATGACTCAGCATTTTTTGCGCATATGTGAACACTCCAACCGTACCCAGACCCCTTTAAAGCGAACCGAACTGAGACCACCTCAGGAGGTGGTCTCAGTACGGTTCGCTAAAAATCAACGGTACGGTTCGCCTAATCTGCGCATTGTGAACAAAAAGCGCATGTAACAGTTCTAACGAAGGGGTGGAGCACAGAGGACGGCAGGACAGAGATGAGGTTGGTTAATATGGCTTTTATTGCTACACTTTTCAATGAACAACCTCCCACTCAGACACACACACACACAACCGGCGTCTGGTCTGGAGATGAGCTACCTCCGCTCTCACTCTCCCTCCTCATATAGGGCGCAGTCACTGGGAAGACACACAAACACAGGTTAATTGCTCTCAGGTGAAGTGATTCTGCCACTTACCTTCCCTGACTCCGCCCTCCTGTCACAGACCGGCGCTTGACCACGCCCCCGCTGCCACATACCCCCACCGCCCGACTCAGGCCGGGCGCCCGTCCGGCCTGTAGCCGACTCCCCCCCCTTGACGGGAGAGGAAGTCCGCCACGACCATCTGCGCCCCCGGCCTGTGGACCACCTTGAAGTTGAAGGGTTGGAGTGCCAGATACCAACGGGTGATCCGCGCGTTGGCATCCTTCATGCGGTGGAGCCACTGGAGGGGCGCGTGGTCCGAACAGAGGGTGAAAGGACGCCCCAGCAGGTAGTAACGGAGGGCGAGGACCGCCCACTTGATCGCCAGGCACTCCTTCTCAATCGTGCTGTAGCGCCCCTCACGCACTGACAGCTTCCGACTGATGTAAAGGACCGGGCGGTCCTCCCCCTCCACCTGCTGGGACAAAACGGCCCCCAGCCCTCTGTCCGACGCATCCGTCTGTAACATAAAAGGGAGAGAGAAGTCAGGGGAGTGTAAAAGTGGCCCCCCACACAGTGCAGCCTTTACCTCAGAGAAAGCCCGCTGACACTGCTCCGTCCACTGGACCGGATCTGGCGCTCCCTTTTTAGTGAGGTCAGTCAGCGGGCTGGTGACGTCTGAATAATTAGGTATAAACCTACGATAATAGCCAGCCAGCCCCAGGAACTGTCTCACCCCCTTTTTGGTCTTGGGCCTCGGGCAGGCCGCAATCGCTGTGGTCTTATTAATTTGGGGACGCACCTGCCCGTTGCCCAAGTGGAAGCCCAGATACCGTACTTCCACCCGCCCAATCGCACACTTCTTTGGTTTGGCTGTGAGACCCGCCCGCCTCAGTGACCTAAGGACGGCCCTTAGGTGTTCCAAGTGCCTCGGCCAGTCATTACTATATATGATGATGTCATCCAGATAGGCGGCCGCATAGGTGGCGTGGGGGCGGAGGACCCGATCCATCAGCCGCTGAAACGTAGCGGGCACCCCAAACAGCCCAAACGGAAGTGTGACGAATTGGTGTAACCCAAACGGTGTGGAAAAGGCCGTTTTTTCTCGGGATAGTGGAGTCAAGGGGATCTGCCAATATCCCTTCGTCAAATCCAGTGTCGAATAAAAGCGAGCCGTGCCTAGTCGATCGAGCAGCTCGTCAATACGAGGCATTGGGTACGCGTCAAATTTAGACACCGCGTTGACTTTCCTATAGTCCACACAAAACTGGACCGACCCGTCGGCCTTGGGTACCAAGACCACCGGGCTGCTCCAGTCACTGTGGGACTCCTCGACGATGCCCATTTCGAGCATGGTCTGAAGTTCTTCCCGAACCACCTTTTTTTTGTGTTCGGGTAGCCTGTAAGGGCGGCTACGCACTACCACCCCCGGGGGCGTCTCGATGTGGTGCTCTATGAGGTTAGTGCGACCGGGCAGGGGTGAGAACACATCCGAAAACTCGGCCTGCAACTGGGCGACCTCCGTGAGTTGGGTCAGGGAGAGGTGGTCTCCACAGGGGACCGGAGAGGTACGTGATGCCAATGTTCCCTTTTGAACCTCCGGCCCCAGCTCCGCCTTCTCCGGAACCACCGACACCAATGCCACGGGGACCTCCTCATTCCAGAGTTTAAGCAGATTGAGGTGGTAAATCTGTAGCGCCCCACCCCTGTCCGTTCGCCTCACCTCATAGTCGACGTCCCCGACTCGCCGTGTGACCTCAAAGGGTCCTTGCCACTTGGCGATCAATTTGGAGCTCGACGTGGGCAACCGTACGAGTACCTTATCTCCCGGTGTGAACTCTCTAAGGCGCGTACCCTTGTTGTACAGGCGGGCTTGCCGTTCCTGGGCCTGCTGCAAATTCTCCTGAGTTAGGTGGGTGAGCGTGTGGAGTTTTGCGCGCAGGTCCATAACGTACTGAATTTCGTTCTTACTTTGTGAAGGTCCCTCCTCCCAATTTTCCCACAGCACGTCCAGGATGCCGCGCGGCTTACGCCCATATAATAATTCGAACGGGGAGAACCCCGTGGAGGCTTGGGGGACCTCTCGCACTGAGAACAGCAAGGGTTCGAGCCACTTATCCCAGTTACGTGCGTCCTCACTTACGAATTTCTTAATAATATTTTTGAGGGTGCAGTTGAATCGTTCCACTAAACCGTCTGTTTGTGGGTGATACACGCTGGTGCGGATCGGCTTAATCCCCAATAACCCATACAGTTCGCGCAGTGTTCGTGACATAAATGTAGTGCCTTGATCAGTCAGAATCTCTTTCGGGATTCCAACTCGGGAGATGACGCGGAAGAGTGCCTCTGCAATACTGCGTGCTGAGATATTGCGCAGAGGCACTGCTTCTGGGTATCGTGTTGCATAGTCCACCAGAACTAATATAAAGCGGTACCCTCGTGCTGACCAATCTAATGGCCCGACGAGATCCATCCCAATTCTCTCAAACGGGGTCTTGATTAACGGTAGAGGGCGCAAAGGCGCTTTTGGAATGGCCGCTGGGTTTACTAACTGGCATTCGCGGCATGCCGTACACCACCTACGGACATTGCCGCGAATCCCCGGCCAATAGAAACAGGCCATTATTCGGGCTAGTGTTTTATCCTGCCCCAAGTGTCCAGCCATGGGATTAAAGTGAGCCGCCTGGAATACCAATTCCCGGCGGCTCTTCGGAATTAAAAGCTGCGTGACGCGCTCTTTAGTTTGAGTGTCCTGCGTCACTCGGTATAATCTATCCTTCATAATCGCGAAGTAGGGGAAGGACGGGGTGGCGTTCGGCTGGAGCGTTTGACCATCGATTATTCTCACTTGGTCAAACGCATGCCGCAGAGTCTCGTCTCGCGACTGCTCTAATGGGAAATCCACGAGGGATTCCCCAATAGAGAGAGGAGGAGCCGGCGGCTCCTCACTCTGACGCGGAGATGACGTAGACGGCTCTGTGACAGCTGCTCCCGCCAAAGCGACACCAGGACCTCCCCCTGTCAAATGGCAGGACCCACTCTCGACTAGGCGTGTCATTAAATCCCAAAATCCCGGCCAATCAGTCCCCAAAATTAGAGAGTGGGTAAGGTGAGGATTAACCGCCGCCTTCACTATAAATTTTTTCCCTCTGAAAATAACGTGGACCGACACCAAAGGGTAGCTGTGAACATCCCCGTGCACACATAACACCTTCACCCCTTGTGCTCCCCCCAATGCCTCGTTTTGAACCAGGCTTTGGCGAATTGAGGTCTAATTACAACCAGAATCCACCAACGCCTGATATGTAGCCCCTTGGATACTTACCGGTATGCGATACGCTCTGGCCCGATCGAGGGTGGCCTCTGGCGCGTCGGGGATCCGAACCACCGCGCCCACTTCCATTGCCATGCACTGCTGTTGAAGGTGGCCCGGCTCCCCGCAGCGCCAGCAAACCGGCCCGGGCTTTCCCTCTGCACCGGTGATCTGGGGCTTACTCACCTGAGGTGGGGGAGAGACAGACACAGAAGGGAGAAACGGGAGGGCACTGCGGGTGCGGCAGGCCGGCTGGGGGGGTGCCGGCCCCCGCCTACGCGGAGGGGGAATGGGGCGAGGACGGAACACAGGAAGAGGGGGAGAGAGAGAGAGAGAAGAGGAGAGAAGAGAAGATGCCATCTGCTGTCCCGCCGCCGGGACAGCTGCCAAATGGTCCTCCGCCAGCTCGACTGCTCGATCCAGCGACGCCGGGCGGTGGCACCGGACCCAATCTGCAGTTCCTGCTGGCAAGCGAGCGACGAACTGTTCCAGCGCCACCTGGTCGAGGATTCCTTCGGCGTCGCGGTTGTTGGCCCTCAGCCACCGCCAGCAGGCGTCCCGGAGCTGCTGGCCAAACGCGAACGGCCGGCCGACTTCCTCCAAGCGCAGCGGGCGGAAGCGCTGGCGCTGCTGTTCTAGGGTGCGCCCTACGCGCTGGAGGACGGCCTGGCGGAGGTCCGCGTAGGCCAGCCGGCGGTCGGTGGGGAGCTGTAGCGCCGCCAGCTGTGCTTCTCCCATGAGCAGGGGAGGAGGCGCGCCGCGCGCTGCTCCATCGGCCACCCCGAGGCTTCGGCGACCTGCTCAAAGAGCGTGATGAATGCCTCGGGGTCGTCCTGCAGGCCCATCTTGGTGATGGTGAGGGGAGACGGGCCCGCGGCAGGAGCACTGGTGGACCCCACCGACGCGAGGAGGTGCCGGAACGCCTGGCGATCTTCTTGTTGGGCCAACACCAGGGCCTCGAACCGCTCTTCTTGCTCCTTTCGGAGGGTGAGTAGTGCCTGGTGCTGGCTTTGCTGGGCCGTGGCAAGGGCGTGGATCAGTTCAGCGAACGGGGAGGACTCCATGGGGCTGAGAGGCTGCTGTGCTCCAGGTCCCGGGTTTCGGCACCACTGTAAAAGTTCTAACGAAGGGGTGGAGCACAGAGGACGGCAGGACAGAGATGAGGTTGGTTAATATGGCTTTTATTGCTACACTTTTCAGTGAACAACTTCCCACTCAGACACACACACACACAACCGGCGTCTGGTCTGGAGATGAGCTACCTCCGCTCTCACTCTCCCTCCTCATATAGGGCGCGGTCACTGGGAAGACACACAAACACAGGTTAATTGCTCTCAGGTGAAGTGATTCTGCCACTTACCTTCCCTGACTCCGCCCTCCTGTCACAGACCGGCGCTTGACCATGCCCCCGCTGCCACAGCGCACCAGGTTCACTTTGCCTTTTTCACTGTAGTTTAACCTTCTTCGTTTGCCGTAGTTGGTCATGTGACTGTAGCAGGGAAACTCAACTTCCTTTTGGAACTTACCACAGCCGCTGGAATAAATTTATTTTCCTTAATCCGCACTATTTTGATCAAAGAATACAGCAGGGTAAGCATGGCAGCAGACATTTTGATTCAAGAGAAAATTATCCAGAATTCCATACACTGGGGGTCTGAGGGCTCTAGAGGACCTGGTGTGAACAGAAAGAGGACTGAGGCCCCATCAAAGCTTAACTGGACCAGAAAGAGAACCCAGTCCTCTTTGTAATAAATTCACAGTGTGAACACAAAAAGAACTGAGTTCTTTTTCTGTTGGTCCACTTTTTGGTCCACTTAAAGAGGACTGAGTCTGGTTCCTTTAAAGGGGACCAGGTGTGAAAACACCCTTAATCAACACCTTCTCTTCTGACCAGTCAGAGTCCAGAACTGAACAGTGTCTTAGTGGTCATGGTGATAGTTGATAATCAGTGACGTATCAAGGTGTATAAAATGTCTTAATGAAAGAAAAGACACTTGTTAATCAAATATATTGATGTACAGTGAATTTAGGAAGAGTCATCCAAAGTGCAACACTCTGCTCGTTTATTCCGATGTGGTTTGCACCAGAGTGTGAATTACCCCACCATAATTGGGGGGTACCATCATGGTCCACTATCATATCAATCGCCCCCCGGTCTTGTCCCGTCTTGTCTATGGAAGTCGGTGTCAGTAACTCAACGCAATAACTCTGAACAATAATTTTTAATGTCATTAAAAAGCATGACAAACCATACAGTACTACCACAGAAGAAAAACAGCAGTACAACCTGATAACCTTCTTTGTCAGAACAAACTGGGTATCAACACTACAAATGAGTCACATACAGTATATACACACATGCAGAACAGTCCTGCTGAATGTCTTGCTCTCTTTCATCCTGCTGTGCCTCTCCTGTCTGCTGGGAACCCATTTTCTTTATTCACATGAACAGTGTATAAAACCTAACTGCACCTACACTTGTACTGTAATTGTCTGTAGATCTTAGTGCTAATATTTACTACTTACTCTTTTAGCACCAAAAAAATGCCTGATGTCTGGCCCTTTTCTTTTCCTCATGTTTGGCCTACTGTCTCTGTGAATAAACTCAAATAGGGTACTCAGATGAAACTATGACTATCTTAAAAATAATACAAAAGGAATGTAAGTAAAAACAATAGAAAACATCCATGTACTAGGCTATTTTGCCTAAGCTAGCCTACTACCTGGCTCTTTTTATGTTGCCCCCAGTCCCCAGAGGTTCTGATTGTAATTTTACATAGGCTTAGCTAGGCCTACATCAGAACTTCTTGTGCCTAATCTCACACACAGGATGGGCCTATGTGCTAAATGAATTTCAGAAGGGCACAATTTATTCATGATAAAATGAGAATGGAAACATATGGAGTTCTTCTCCTTTGAAATGAGAATCGTTTCTATACCACACTGTAATAAGCTTGATTTAAATAGAGACTTAGCTTATCTTGCTAACTAACGTTGGTAACTAATGTTAACGTCCGTCCACTGTAGCCTTCTGGCCTCAGTGGGTAAGTAATTCAACGTATAAAGATGTGACATGAGCTGAAAGAACAAATCACTTTAATAAATGAAAGTTGTAAAATAACACATTTTCAACAGGCTAAAAGTTGGTTAGCAACTAACATTACCAATGCACATCTTCTGCTGCAAACCACAGACTGTATAAATTGCTGCAAACCCATGGACTGTATCTGATGAATCAACTGAATATGGTGTGGACTAGAAGCTATTGCTTCTAGCGCAGGGCTTTTCAAAGTGTGGGTCGCGCCTCCCCTAGGGGGCGCCAGAGTTCTTCAGGGGGGGCGCAACGTGAGGAAAAATAAACCAGAATAAGTTACTATTGCGGACATTTAGTGAACTTCAGCTAGCCTTTGCCAGAGACAAAATGGATCGATTTTTGGCACCTAAAGCTACAGTGAGTGAGGAGACAGAGTCTGGGCCAAGCAAAAAAAGAAGGAAGTATGACCATGATTATTTAAAGTTTGGATTTTCATGGACTGGATCTGAAGATGCTCCAATGCCACAGTGTGCTGTCTGCCAAGAGGTGCTAGCTAATGATGCTATGAGATGTTTAAAATGTGTAAAACAAGATGTTTAAAAAAAGCACAGATGTTTAAAATGTGTAAAAAAAGAGGTTTTCAAAAAGCACAGATGTTTAAAATATGTAAAAAAAAAAATGTGTACAACACCCATTTTTTTAAATACGAATGGAACATTAAGGCCGAATCCCATTTCACCCCTTGGACCAACCCCTTGGCCCTTCCCCTCCATTTTGCGCGTTCACGTGAAGGGGTAGGGGTATCCCAATCCCAGTTAACGCGGAGGGGTAGGGGAAGGGGGAGGGCTTCTGTACCCCTCCAAACGGAGATTTTCCTGGAGCAGACTCCGAACGAAGGGGTTTGAGTGATTTCCCACAATGCCATGCGGATTTCAGCGAGATTTCATGCGGATTTCAGAAAGATGGCGGTTCCCGCGGCGAAAGATTGTCATAAATGTATTTTCTCCATTATTTACGTGTTTTAAGTTGTTATCCAGAGGAAACACACCGCTTGATTCGCTTTCGAGCTGAGAATGAGCAGCGATTTCTGAAATCCAAGCTGCTGCTAAAAAGCTTTGGGAGTGAGTATTGTTTCCGGTTGCTTTACTGCGTACGTTTTGTTCTGTTATTCTCGCTTTTATTGTTTACATGAGTGTTCTGACACCTCATTCTGTCGGATGTGGTGCACGAAGCGCCAAAGATATCCCATTCAGTGGTGTTAGTTAACAAATCACACCCTGCCAGCAGAGATTTCTGGCTCTGACTGTAGCGGCTGGTCGCAGCCAATGACGCATTTGGTTGCGTTTTGCTAACGTAAACGCTGACGGAGGTACGCGATGACGTATGCGATCGTTGAAGGGCTATCCCAATACGTAAGGGTTGAATTTCAAGCCCTATCCCTTGTAGCTCAGTTTCAAGGGGAAGGGCCAAGGGGAAGGCAGAGGGGAAGGGGGAGGGGTAGGGGTAGAAATTAGAATTGGGATTGGGCCTAAGTATAGCAACAACAAAAATTGTAAGGGGGGGTGCTGTTGTTTATTTGCTCTCTGCGGGGGGAGGGGGGGCTGACTCTTCCACACTTTGAAAACCCCTGCTCTAGCGCTGCGGTGTCTAAAAATGGTACGGTCCACAATAGGGGTGTCTGTCTGAAATTGATTTAGATTAAAATGTTCCTACAATAAGAATGCCGAATGGGAGTTGGTTTGAATTATATATTCCTTTTCACAATATCAGAAAAAATATCGGACCCCCCAAAAACTTATATTTTTGTCTCTTTGGGGGGTACTGGGTCTTCATTGGGGGGTATAGTATGCCCCAGTACCCCCCGTAATTCAAACTATGGTTTGCACACATTTTCACACTGAAATACACAACTGGGACATTTGTTAAGAGGTCATGGCTGAATGATGAAGGGTTAAATGTCTTTGTAAATACTGCTGCTTTGTAAGCGGAGCTGGAATCATGGATAGATATGCATTCCTCACATGTGTGGAAGGTTATGCATTCAGGGCAGATGAAGTCAGGTGATGTTTAAGAGACAGGGATTACGGGGTTAACAGTTTACCACCCCGCCTTCCCGATCTGTTCTTTATCATCAGCATGAAACATGAACACAATACTGATGTCAGGCTGCAGACATGGGGGCAATTACAGGGTCAAATGCTTCGGTGAAAAGCTGGCAAACAAATCCAAAACAGGCAAGACTCAGGTGATGAGCAAACAGGCTAAATCAGGCAAGGCAGAAAACCAGAACACCCCACAGGATATAAGGCTTGGTGAAATCAGGTAAGAACACACTGTGTGGCTTCTTCACAGAGATCTGAGGCTCTGAGTGAGAATATATGCAGTGTTCATGACTGGATCCAGGTGTGGGTGTGTGATTAGACTGATGGCCACTGACAACATGACAGAGTTCAGGCATGTGGGTGCGGTATTGGGTGTTGTAGTCCTTGGTGGCCATCTTTGTAGGCTGTGGTGCATTTTGGGGGATTGTAATATGACACTGATCACAATCTCATCTCATCTCATTATCTCTAGCCGCTTTATCCTTCTACAGGGTCGCAGGCAAGCTGGAGCCTATCCCAGCTGACTACGGGCGAAAGGCGGGGTACACCCTGGACAAGTCGCCAGGTCATCACAGGGCCGACACATAGACACAGACAACCATTCACACTCACATTCACACCTACGGTCAATTTAGAGTCACCAGTTAACCTAACCTGCATGTCTTTGGACTGTGGGGGAAACCGGAGCACCCGGAGGAAACCCACGTGGACACGGGGAGAACATGCAAACTCCACAAAGAAAGGCCCTCGCCAGCCCCGGGGCTCGAACCCAGGACCTTCTTGCTGTGAGGCGACAGCGCTAACCACTACACCACCGTGCCGCCACTGATCACAATTGACATGATAACTGATAGAGATGTGTTTGTTTGTGGGTTGCGTTGCTACTTAAGCTCTACTTCAACCGAGTTCCACAATGAGTCATTTCCGAGATTAATGATTTTATGGGGCGGCACGGTGGTGTAGTGGTTAGCGCTGTCGCCTCATAGCAAGAAGGTCCGGGTTCGAGCCCCGTGGCCGGCGAAGGGCCTTTCTGTGTGGAGTTTGCATGTTCTCCCCGTGTCCGCGTGGGTTTCCTCCGGGTGCTCCGGTTTCCCCCACAGTCCAAAGACATAAGAGATAATGTTACCAGATATTCACACTCTCCGGCCACTTTAATAGGAACTTGTTGTTGGTTCTAAGATCCCTGTTCTTGGCTGAAGGAGTGGAACCCAATGTGTTCTTCTGCTGTTGCATGCTGAGATGCTTTTCTGCTCACAACGGTTGTAAAGAGTGATTATATGAGTTACTATATCCTTCCTGGCAAAAAAGCTTGAACCAATCTGTTCATTTCCCTCTGACCCTCTCTTATCAACAATGCATTTGTTTCCACCCACAGAACTGTCACTCACTCACTCACTCAATGTTTTTTGTTTTCTGCACCACTCTGTGTAAACTCTAGAGACTGTTGTGTGTGAAAACCCCAGGAGGAGATCAGCAGTTTCTGAAATACTCAAACCAGTCCATCTGACTCAAACCAAAACCCATACCAAAGTGAAGGAAAGAAAGTCACACTTTGAGATCACAATGTTTCCCATTCTGATGTTTGAACATTGTGAACATTAACTGAAGCTCTTGATTTGTATCTGCGTAATTTCATGCATTGTGCTGCTGTCGAGGGATCAGCTGATTAGAGAACTGCAGACAACAGCAGGTGGATGGGGGGGTGTTTCTAATAAAGTGGCTTTTAATGAAGTGTCTCCTGAAGGCCTGAAGATCACAGGCATCCAATGTCAGTTTTCATCCTTGTCTCTTGCATACAGAGATTTCTCCAGATTCTCTGAATATTTTAATGATATTATGGGCCATAGATGATGTGATCCCCAAATTCTGTGCAGTGAGGAATGTTATTTGTAAATTGTTGCACTGTTTGCCCACGCAGTCTTTCACAGAGCACTGAACCCCTCCTCATCTTTACTTCTGAGAGACTCCGCCTCTCTGGGATGCTCTTTTTATACCCAATCATCCTACTGACCTGTTACCAATTAACCTAATGAGGTTTTTTTTTTATCATTACACAACTTTTTTCAGTCTTTTGTTGCCCCTGTTCCATCTTTTCTGAAGCATGTTGCTGACATGAAATACAAAATGAGCTTAAATTTTTCAAAAAACAATAAAGTTTCTCAGTTTCAACATTTGATATGTTGTCGTTGTACTATTTTCAATGAAATACAGGGTTTCCATGATTTGCAAGTCTTCACATTCACAGTATGCCAACTTTTTTGGGCATTTGATTAAGATGCCTTGGGTGCCTTCCTCTGGAGGGTTTCCAGGCACATCCAACTGGGAGGAGACCTCGGGGTAGACCCAGAACATGCTGGAGAGATTATATATCTCATCTGGCCTGGGAGCACCTTAGGATCCCCTAGGAGGAGCTGGAAAGTGTTGCTGGGAAGAAGGACTCCTGGAATACCCTGCTTAGCCTGCTACCACTGCGACCCGACTTTGGATAAATGGAAGGAAATGGATGGATGGGGGGATGGGTTGTTCCATCAACAACTAAAATCAGTGTGTGATTGGAGGCAGATGTCTATTTTTCATCAACCTTTCTGTTACCTTCAAATAAATTTAAGATTTGCACTTTTCTGAAGGGCGGCATGGTGGTGTAGTGGTTAGCGCTGTCGCCTCACAGCAAGAAGGTCTGGGTTTGAGCCCCGTGGCCGGCGCCCGTGACCGCGTGGGTTTCCTCCGGGTGGTCCGGTTTCCCCCACAGTCCAAAGACATGCAGGTTAGGTTAACTGGTGGCTCTAAATTGACCGTAGGTGTGAATGTGAGTGTGAATGGTTGTCTGTGTCTATGTGTCAGCCCTGTGATGACCTGGCGACTTGTCCAGGGTGTACCCCGCCTTTCGCCCGTAGTCAGCTGGGATAGGCTCCAGCTTGCCTGCGACCCTGTAGAACAGGATAAAGCGGCTAGAGATAATGAGACGAGATGAACAAGATGTGTTGTCCGTCCGACGTCATCCACATTTCACAAAAATCGATTCTTCTTTCTCAATTCTTCACCAATTTTTAGTCTCTTTTAGGTATTTCTAGGGTGGATATA
Organism: Neoarius graeffei; assembly: GCF_027579695.1. Taxonomy (NCBI): domain Eukaryota; kingdom Metazoa; phylum Chordata; class Actinopteri; order Siluriformes; family Ariidae; genus Neoarius; species Neoarius graeffei. The sequence goes on along the minus strand of NC_083570.1, from coordinate 119,146,585 downwards.
GCTTCTATATTTCACTTGTATATAGTGTATATAGCTTGGAACATTTATTGAGCAAGGTGGCCCACTTTAGATCGTTCCTTCTGGACTAGACGGGGCCAGAGTGAGCTACACCCTCACTGCGACCCTGTAGAATAGGATAAAGCAGCTACAGATAATGAGATGAGACTTTTCTGAAGAATTTGAAGCCGTACCTTTACCAGAGCATTTGTTTACACGACTTCTGTGTACTTTTACTTGAGTAAAGAATTTTAGTAAATGTACTCCTTCTGATCAGGACAGTTGTTCTTCCCACCCAGACAGTGATGCTCATATGCCAATGATAAGCCAAAGCTTACACAGCTGCATTGCTGAAAAATGGATCAACAATGGATGTGTATTCAGGGAGCAGATCAAGACAGATGAGGACCAAAATTAAAAAAAAAGAGAAGTAACAACATCTTGGAGGAACAAAGTCTGAGGCCAAGATAAATGAAGCAATATTTCTTCTTGTTCATGTCGGATGACCATAAGAGCTTGAGAAGAATGATTTGATGGACATTTTTCTCGTCGCTAACTGCGTCTGCAAGTGTTTTCAGTCCAGTACAAACCGTCACACTTGCTAGTTGATTTCACTTCCACACTCAAGAATGTTTCTATATTCTGGGCCATGATGTCAGGTTTTACAATCCTTTAACCCTTTGGTCCGTTATGTATCCGAGTGATGAGTCTCTTTCAAGTGTGTTTGCAGGTGGGAGTGGAGGTGAAGAGAGAGAAGGAGAAGCAGATTGAAAGGATGAGTGGGAAGAGTGTATCTCCGAAAACGAGTGAGGATGACGACGATGACTGGCTAATGACTTCCACAGCTGAATGTAGAGAATACACACACTGTCTCTGTCAGACTCCCACTGTGTTTCTCAGAATCACGACCTGGTTCTCCTCCAGGTTCCAGCTCCATGTTATGATTATTCCTGTCATCGTTGTTTAGTTTATTCACAGCTACTCCCTGTTATTACTCCATATTCACGTTAGCGAGCAAAGTGACAGATGATCACCTCATATATCCCATCATATACAACCTCTCATTAAATGTGTCGAGAGATGTTACGGGGAAAAATAAAAGCTTTGAAGGAAGCAGAAGGGATCGCTGGTGTCTCTGCGGAGTGTATGTAACCAGAACAGCTAGCCTGCTTTGGTAATCTGAGAATAAAGCTTGTTTTAAACATGTAGCATGTCAATCAAACACCAAATGCTGTTTCTCATCAGAACTAAAAACAAACATGGACAGGCCTTGCCCACATTCTCAAGAACCAAATGTTTTGTGGATAAAATGATGAATAAACTTCTCTGGAGGTGTATCTATAAGATGAGCGCTTTGTCAGCTTATCCTTCAAACCATGGGAATGCAATCTTTACAGGAAAGAACGGAATTTTTTTTTTTTATCAAGTCGACAAATCAAAAATGGTGAATTCAAGCCGTGATAAAATCAACAACATTCTGCATGGACATTACGATTTCACGACATGAATTTAGCATCTCAAAAATAACATCATTTTACATTTGCAAGCAAAGAAGAAAATTTTCGGTCTGTATTTTCTATCCCTGTTTTTTTTTTCAGTTTAAAGGTGAGTGTTTGTGTTTAAAGATTGTGGTCTAACTGAGTGAAATGGCCCAGAAGTATTGAAGTGGCAGTCATGATAAGAGCTGTTTGAATTCTCTAAATGCTAAGGAGAAGGTGGTTCAGTGCTTCCTTTCCTCTCTCCTTTAGCTCAGGGTCCACTGGAGCATCCTTGACGAAAGGAAAAGAGATGATGCTGTCCCACAATTCCTTGCAGCAGCAAGGTTTAAAGTGACACACCATCAGCGCATCATTCACACAAACAAATAATTCTATAAATACTTCATCTCATCATCTGTAGCCGCTTTATCCTTCTACAGGGTCGCAGGCAAGCTGGAGCCTATCCCAGCTGACTACGGGCGAAAGGCGGGGTACACCCTGGACAAGTCGCCAGGTCATCACAGGGCTGACACATAGACACAGACAACCATTGACACTCACATTCACACCTACGGTCAATTTAGAGTCACCAGTTAACCTAACCTGCATGTCTTTGGACTGTGGGGGAAACCGGAGCACCCGGAGGAAACCCACGCGGACACGGGGAGAACATGCAAACTCCGCACAGAAAGGCCCTCGCCAGCCACGGGGCTCGAACCCGGACCTTCTTGCTGTGAGGCGACAGCACTAACCACTACACCACCGTGCCGCCTCTATAAATACTTAAATATTAAATAATTAATCATACAATAATCGGGATTCATGTTTATAAATATGAGCGTACAGAAAGCTGAGCATGAGCAGCCAATCATTTCGTTTTATTTCTGTGACTGGGAGCCTTGATTTCTTTTTTATTTCAATTCCAACTTTTGTAATGAAGTTATATTGTTCTCCGTGTAGTCCATCTTCAGAACATCGTAGTTTCACACAGCAGATCTACGTCAATAACATGCACCGTTGCATAGTTGTGTAGCTGAGTATAAGTTCACTCAGATTCTCTGAGCACTGCAGTAATCATTTCCTCCGTCCTTCTGAATTCTCCTCTACGTCTTTCCTTGACCTCATGACCTCATGACATTTTCCATCACGGTCATGGAAAAGTGGTTAGGAGTAGCACACAGGACGGAGTATTGGAATGCAGCCCCTGGTGCAACTTTTGGACTCTTTCAACAGACTATTCACATTCAAGGGGAAGCCATGGCCTCATGGGTAGAGAAGCAGCTTTGGGATCATAAGGTTACAGATTTGATTCCCTGGACCAGCAGAGGAATGGCTGAAGTGCCCTTGAGTAGGTCACCTAACCCCCAACTGCTCCTCAGACTGTTCTGGATGTGTTGTACATCACTCTGGATAAGAGCTTCTGTTAAATGCCATTAACCTAATGTGATAAATCTTTCCTATTTGGAGATATCTTTCTTTTATTTTTACATAAAATGCAAAATGTTTGAAAGCCCAGATTTAAACCCACGTTTTAAACCCACATTTAAACCTACTTGACATTATTTCCTGTAAATATATAAAATACTGTACCTGTTTCCTGGTATCCACGACGATGAGCTTTAATTTTTTTTTTGTTTGATACAGTATTTACACCTCATTTTGTTTCACTTAACCAAAATCATATAAATTAATGATGCAGGTTTCTGCAGAAAGGAATTCTTTTCACTGTACATTACATGTAATAAACCGTTCACTCTCCTTGACAACTGTTGTCAAGGATGAACTCAGACGACAAACAGGCGCTCGGTTTACAGTGTTTACATGCAAAATCTTCTGACGTCGATGCTTTTTTTGTGTGCTACACAGCTAATGCAGACTTATTATCTGGATATTTTGCTAAAATAGATTGTAAAGAGTTGAAGGATCATTATTTGGAAAAAAAATTCTTATATTTCAGGAGAAGATCCATACTAAATTCCAAGAAATGAATTCAAAGATGATGTAGATACATGGCAGAGTGTGACCTAATATCCACGTGGGAATGTGTCTGCTCTTCAAAGACAGCAGGTCGACACAAGACAACTTTTGGAGACAAACGATTGCTGATCGGGAAGGTAAATATATGGCGTTATGACACATGACAGTGTTCTTGCGAAGAGTTTGTCCAAATCAAGTCTTTATTTAATTTAAAATAAAGTATTTTTAAATAAAGGATTTAGCCTTTGCTTATTCTGTGTATGGGAATTGTTTAAACATTGTTGTTATCTACGTATTCAATGTAAGCACGTTTCTCACCATTTTTATTCTATCTTTCAGCAAGAACTGAAGGTAAGCAGTAAAAACTTTGTTTATCTTTATTTGATTTGATTGTGCATAAACCGCACAAATATTGACCATATTTCCAGGTTAAATGCGTTCAGATCTCGATTAAACCACGACTGTTTGTTCGCTATAAGGAGGGTGAAACTGGTCTATAAGCCGAGTCTGCAGCTGTTTATGGTTACTTTTATGGTTACTTTTTAATGTGTTTCAAGACAAAGCCATAACAAGAGTCATGTAAAGGTAGCAGATTGTTACTGTGTGTGCAGAAGATGGATTAGAAATTTAGCAAACTTTACAGATTTTATGAAATTTACTAAACGAGACCATCAGTGAGGGTGTAGCTCACTCTGGCCCCGTCTAGTCCAGAAGGAACGATCTAAAGTGGGCCACCTTGCGCAATAAATGTTCCAAGCTTTATACACTATATACAAGTGAAATATAGAAGCTATATCCACCCTAGGAATACCTAAAAGAGAATAAAAATTGGTGAAGAATTGAGAGAGAAGAATCGATTTTTGTGAAATGTGGATGACGTCGGACAGACAACACATCTCGTTCATCTCGTCTCATTATCTCTAGCCACTTTATCCTGTTCTACAGGGTCGCAGGCAAGCTGGAGCCTATCCCAGCTGACTACGGGCGAAAGGCGGGGTACACCCTGGACAAGTCGCCAGGTCATCACAGGGCTGACACATAGACACAGACAACCATTCACACTCACATTCACACCTACAGCCAATTTAGAGTCACCAGTTAACCTAACCTGCATGTCTTTGGACTGTGGGGGAAACCGGAGCACCGGAGGAAACCCACGCGGACACGGGGAGAACATGCAAACTCCACACAGAAAGGCCCTCGCCGGCCACGGGGCTCGAACCCGGACCTTCTTGCTGTGAGGCGACAGCGCTAACCACTACACCACCGTGCCGCCCCCGGACAACACATGATGGCATAAACTCATCACCTGTCAGCGGGACAAGCTAATAAGGAAGTCAAAACATACAAATACAACAAAAAGTTTGCTGTGTTCTTCATCTCTGTCTTGTTTATCATTACAATGCTTTAACTGGAATCATCAGACATCACAGAATACTGGAAACTGGGTTCGTCATGCTGCTGTGAAGTCACATCAGTGTTTAGTTTATTCTACAGGTTAAAAATAACCCGGGTGACGAGTCCTTGTTGGATGTTTATTGATGTTCTGGTGTGGACATTTCCCCTCCTCTGGAACTCATCATGTGTGAGTTCTGTCTGAATTGTGATGTGCTTGATAAGACTTGTGGTGCTTGTGCCATGTTGTTGTCCAGATGGTTGGCACACGTCACATGTTTGGTTGTATTGTACGCCAGCCTCTGACCCATGGCCCGGACTGAGTAAAGTCACACTCTGATTAATTTTATGAACTCACAGCTGTGTGGTTTGTACACTCCCCAGCGATTTTACTTTTTAATTCCAGGTATTAAAGTGCCAGAGGTGAAGGAGGCCATGAGGAGGCCGAAGCAGCACGTGTCCCTTCTCCAGTCTGGTGATTCGTCTCTCTCAACCTGCATTCCTGCTGACTTGCCTACATTCTTCAGCACTTCTGATGGGACTCCTGGGGGGTTTAACCCTTTGATGCAAAACATATGCACACCCCTTCTAATGCACAACATGGGTCAAAAATGACCCACATTCATTTTCCAGGTTATTTCATGCTGGCTGAGTTTTTCTTTGCTCTATCTTTTGAAATCAATTTATTTTTTGATTGAATATTCCAAGTATTCTTTAAATATCTTGTTTTTAATTACCACAAATCATTAATTTAATTTTTTCTTTCCTACTTTATAAACAAAAATACTTTTTATATTACTACACATGGGTCATCCAAGTGTGATTTAAAATTAAATGTTTTAATACTATAATAATAATAATTTGTTTCAAGTAATTACTTTAGCAGTGAATGGGGCCAGTTATTTATTTATTTATTAACTACAGTGGTGCTTGAAAGTTTGTGAACCCTTTAGAATTTTCTATATTTCTGCATAAATATGACCTAAAACACCGCCAGATTTTCACACAAGTCCTAAAAGTAGATAAAGAGAACCCAGTTAAACAAATGAGACAAAAAATATTATACTTGGTCATTTATTTATTGAGGAAAATGATCCAAAATTGCATATCTGTGAGTGGCAAAAGTATGTGAACCTTTGCTTTCAATATCTGGTGTGACCCCCTTGTGCAGCAATAACTGCAACTAAACGTTTCTGGTAATTGTTGATCAGTCCTGCACACCAGCTTGGAGGAATTTTAGCCCATTCCTCCATACAGAACAGCTTCAACTCTGGGATGTTGGTGGGTTTCCTCACATGAACTGCTCGCTTCAGGTCCTTCCATAACATTTCGATTGGATTAAGGTCAGGACTTTGACTTGGCCATTCCAAAACATTAACTTTATTCTTCTTTAACCATTCTTTGGTAGAATGACTTGTGTGCTTAGGGTCGTTGTCTTGCTGCATGGCCCACCTTCTCTTGAGATTCAGTTCATGGACAGATTTCCTGACATTTTCCTTTAGGATTCGCTGGTATAATTCAGAATTCATTGTTCCATCAATGATGGCAAGCCGTCCTGGCCCAGATGAAGCAAAACAGGCCCAAACCATGATACTACCACCACCATGTTTCACAGATGGGATAAGGTTCTTATGCTGGAATGCAGTGTTTTCCTTTCTCCAAACGTAACGCTTCACATTTAAACCAAAAAGTCCTATTTTGGTCTCATCTGTCCACAAAATATTTTTCCAGTAGCCTTCTGGCTTGTCCACATGATCTTTAGCAAACTGCAGACGAGCAGTAACGTTCTTTTTGGAGAGCAGTGGCTTTCTCCTTGCAACCCTGCCATGCAGACCATTATTGTTCAGTGTTCTTCTGATGGTGGACTCATGAACATTAACATTAGCCAATGTGAGAGAGGCCTTCAGTTGCTTAGAAGTTAGCCTGTAGTCCTTTGTGACCTCGCCGACTATTACACGCCTTGCTCTTGGAGTGATCTTTGTTGGTCGACCACTCCTGGGGAGGGTAACAGTGATCTTGAATTTCCTCCATTTGTACACAATCTGTCTGACTGTGGATTGGTGGAGTCCAAACTCTTTAGAGATGGTTTTGTAACCTTTTCCAGCCTGATGAGCATCAACAACGCTTTTTTTGAGGTCCTCAGGAATCTCCTTTGTTCGTGCCATGATACACTTCCACAGACATATGTTGTGAAGATCAGACTTTGATAGATCCCTGTTCTTTAAATAAAACAGGGTGCCCACTAACACCTGATTGTCATCCCATTGATTGAAAACACCTGACTCTAATTTCACCTTCAAATTAACTGCTAATCCTAGAGGTTCACATATTTTTGCCACTCACAGATATGTAATATTGGATCATTTTCCTCAATAAATAAATGACCAAGTATAATATTTTTGTCTCATTTGTTTAACTGGGTTCTCTTTATCTACTTTTAGGACTTGTGTGAAAATCTGATGATGTTTTAGGTCATATTTATGCAGAAATATAGAAAATTCTAAAGGGTTCACAAACTTTCAAGCACCACTGTATGTAGTTAGCTAAGCCAACTACAATAAAATTAGCTAACTAAAGTAGAATATGTCGACAGCTCGGTAGCTAATAGTAACTTTCTGACAAGTAATCTACTCACTCTCAAGGGAACCTAAACATAATCATTTTTTTTCTAAGGTAACGTTAGAACAATTGAAAAACATTACTTCCATGTATTAGATGGGCAAAGGGCGCTGTGCTGAGCTGTGAAATGTCTGACACAAGCACAATTCACAGTTCCCACCAAACGCTGGAGTAAATGCATGCGGGTCGGTTCTGACCCATGTGTGTAAACTTGATGTAGAATTACAAAAGCTGTGCTTGTTCATAACTTAAGAAAGGAAAAATAAAAATGATGATTTGTGCTAAACAAATACAAGATATTTTCTGCATATTTGGAAAAGTAAATGACAAAATGAATTTATTTCAAAAGTATATCATAGAAACACTCAGCCATACATGAAATAACCTGGAAAATGAACGCAGGTCGTTTTTGACTCATGTTGTGCATTAGAAGGGTAGTGATACAAAAAGGGTTTTTATTCAAAAAGTAAGAAAGGAAAAAATAAAATAAGGATGTATGATGATCAAAAACAAGTTAATTGAGGAATACCTTGAATACTAAATGATGGAATTAATTTATTGCAAAGATATAGAAGATAAAAACTCAGCCGGGTCACTTTTGACCCATGTTTTGCATCAAAGGGTTAAAAGGGGTATCTGCTTCAGTACTCATTCTACTTTGAGTACGGTTACAAAAGCCCTCTCTGAGCCAGCCAAAGCAGCAGTAATGATCTCATCTCTCACTGGGGAAGCTCATGAGTAGGTTGCTTCTGTTTTTCATCAGAGGAGCACTAAGACCCAGACTGTGGATGGGTTTATAGCCTCATTTTGTGCTTGGTTTGACCCAGGAGCATGCTAAAAACCTTGCAGTCCGGGTGGTATCTGGGATTGACTTCATTCCCAGTCCTTTGGTGGCTAAGAAAAATAATATTCCCAATACGATAACTGTTGATATATAAATAACCTTGATCCTAAATCAACCAAAACTTGTCATCTTTAAAGAAGTACAAGGAGAGAGGAGGCTTCAGGATTAAAGGACATGGGACATGAAACATAAATGCACGCTATATCAGTTTCTTTCCATTAAAAATATGAATTAATTGCATCAACAAATACAAAATCATCTATTAAATTCAGCAAAATCGTTATATTCGTGATGATTATATGGCATTTCTGCTCGAGCTCCGATATGCATATTTTACAACCGGAAGAGCCGCTGTCACGTGATCATACGTCACAAAAACTTTCGGGCACAGCACAAGCGGGTAGATGAATGGAGAAGTGGATGACAAGAAAATTGTTTTTATAGTCTTTAACGTACATTGAACATCATGGTGTATTGTGCTGCTTATGGTTGCAATAATTCCAATGGGAAATGCCCTGGAGCAAGTTTTTTTGCATTCCCCAAGGACCCGAAGCTGAGAAAAGTGTGGGCTCACTACTGCCGTAGAAAAAACTTTGCACCTACTGTTTCCCACAAACTGTGTTCGGACCATTTCACTGAGGATTCTTTCAACATTAATACTCAGGTACTGAGCGATATTAATTGCCAAGCCAAATTTAAGAGGCCGTATAGCCGGGTTCATGGAGGCAGTGATAGCGCCATAATATACAGGGCCTAACATTCCTACAACTGTAGAGACAGTCAAGAAATCCTGTAACATTAATGGATATTTAAATAGGAACAGTCCACCGTACTTCCATAATGAAATATGCTCTTATCTGAAATGAGACGAGCTGCTCCGTACCTCTCCGAGCTTTGCGCGACCTCCCAGTCAGTCAGACGCGCTGTCACTCCTGTTAGCAATGTAGCTAGGCTCAGCATGGCCAATGGTATTTTTTGGGGCTGTAGTTAGATGCGACCAAACTCTTCCGCGTTTTTCCTGTTTACATACAGTAGGTTTATATGACCAGTGATATGAAACAAGTTCAGTTACACAAATTGAAACGTAGCGATTTTCTATGCTATGGAAAGTCCGCACTATAATGACAGGCGTACTAACACCTTCTGCGCGCTTCGACAGCGCATTGATACCTTCACTCTGAGTTGTACCATTATTTTTTAGACAGGGCGGACGGACCAGGGCATTCACCCGCCTGGCCGTGCCTGACGAGGAGCGATCTCGGCCGGCTTGGGAGGCAGACGGCAGCCCCTCCTGGAAGTGTGGTTTTACCATGGGCCTCATGCGGAAAAATGCCGAGGTGCATTCGCTAAGCAACTGAAAGCCGAGGTAAGGATTAGTATTATAATTTTGGGTGTATCAATTATTGATTATCATAATTCTGACCCGTTTCGCCATTTTGAATGTTTTCATCTCGGACTCTGGAAGCATTGTATCTCAATCAATCTCGAAAAATATCAGCAAAAAAAAAAAACTAGCTTGCAACGGACTTTAGCTAGATCTATGATGAACTTTCAATGTATGATACAAAAATAATACTTCTTTCAACAGATCATTAGCCTTTGAGCAGAATTGTTTTTAACTTACCAGGATGTGTTATCGAGCCGACCACTTTCAGTTTCATGGGGACTGAATGAACTCTCACTCTCAGAATCATCTGACCCGTCAGAGTAAAGACAAGATCCATGTTCATGTGAATTTCCAGCTATCGGTTCGAATTGATAGGGTCTAACTTCACATCTCTGTGAAACATCGGGAATGTCACTGTCGATGGTGTCCATTTCAGTAACCTGTTTACATTAGATTCCCAAGCGCTGGCTCCTTGGAAAGTTTTTGTGACGTCACGGGTCACGTGACCACCAAGCTAATTAATGAATCCTTGTTTTACGCTGATGTATAAAAAAGTTGAATAATGTGATGATTTTCACATTTTTGACGCCCTGCAGTGATTTAGATGGCGTTTCTTATGTCCTTTATACATAATTATACCCAGAAAAAAATCCATGTCCCATGTCCTTTAAGGGTAAAGAGGTGTTCCCTTTGCATTGAGCTTTTCGATTGAGGTGTGTGATGTGAGATTATGGTATAACTGCTCCATTTGTCCTCCAAAAAAATAATAAAAAACAAATCACAATACAAAACAGTTTGACTTTATGGATCTGAAACATGAAGGACTACAAAGACTATTCTACAGAAAGTTCAAGTGTTTAACAATATATGTCTCAGAAGAATCGTAAGAATTTGGTGGCCAGAAACAATCAGGAATGAAGATCTATGGGGGAAAAAACAGGGTGGAGCCAGTAGAGCAACTTATTACTGGAAGGAAATGGGCATGGATTGGTGGACTGGTCATACTTTATGAAAAGCCAAAAAAAAAAATCACTAAACTGGAACTGACATGGAATCGACAGGAAGATGCAGTCGGGGAAGACCAAGGAGAACGTGGAGCAGAGTTGTAGAGGCAGAGATGAGGAAAGAAAGGTACTCCTGGAGTAAGCTTGAAAAGGTACAGTGGTGCTTGAAAGTTTGTGAACCGTTTAGAATTTTCTATATTTCTGCATAAATATGACCTCAAACATCATCAGATTTTCACACAAGTCCTAAAAGTAGATAAAGAGAACCCAGTTAAACAAATGAGACAAAAATATTATACTTGGTCATTTATTTATTGAGGAAAATGATCCAATATTACATATCTGTGAGTGGCAAAAGTATGTGAACCTTTGCTTTCAGTATATGGTGTGACCCCCTTGTGCAGGAAGAACTACAACTAAATGTTTCCGGTAACTGTTGATCAGTCCTGCACCCCGGCCTGGAGGAATTTTAGCCCATTCCTCCGTACAGAACAGCTTCAACTCTGGGATGTTGGTGGGTTTCCTCACATGAACTGCTCGCTTCAGGTCCTTCCACAAAATTTCCATTGGATTAAGGTCAGGACTTTGACTTGGCCATTCCAAAACATTAACTTTATTCTTCTTTACCCATTCTTTGGTAGAATGACTTGTGTGCTAAGGGTCGTTGTCTTGCTGCATGATCCACCTTCTCTTGAGATTCAGTTCATGGACAGATGTCCTGACATTTTCCTTTAGAATTCGCTAGTATAATTCAGAATTCATTGTTCCATCAATGATGGCAAGCCATCCTGGCCCAGATGCAGCAAAACAGGCCCAAACCATGATACTACCACCACCATGTTTCACAGATGAGATAAGGTTCTTATGCTGGAATGCAGTGTTTTCCTTTCTCCAAACATAACGCTTCCCATTTAAACCAAAAAGTTCTATTTTGATCTCATCCATCCACAAAACATTTTTCCAATAGCCTTAGAAGTTACCCTGGGGTCCTTTGTGGCCTCGCCGACTATTACATGCCTTGCTCTTGGAGTGATCTTTGTTGGTCGACCACGCCTGGGGAGGGTAACAGTGGTCTTGAATTCCCTCCATTTGTACACAATCTGTCTGACTGTGGATTGGTGGAGTCCAAACTCTTTAGAGATGGTTTTCTAACCTTTTCCAGCCTGATGAGCATCAACAACGCTTTTTCTGGGGTCCTCAGAAATCTCCTTTGTTCGTGCCATGATACACTTCCACAAACATGTGTTGTGAAGATCAGACTTTGATAGATCCCTGTTCTTTAAATAAAACAAGGTGCCCACTCACACCTGATTGTCATCCAATTGATTGAAAACACCTGACTCTAATTTCACCTTCAAATTAACTGCTAATCCTAGAGGTTCACATACTTTTGCCACTCACAGATATGTAATATTGGATCATTTTCCTCAATAAATAAATGACCAAGTATAATATTTTTGTCTCATTTGTTTAACTAGGTTCTCTTTATCTACTTTTAGAACTTGTGTGAAAATTTGATGATGTTTTAGGTCATATTTATGCAGAAATGTAGAAAATTCTAAAGGGTTCACAAACTTTCAAGCACCATTGTATCTCAAAACTGTGTGCATTGGAGACGGGTACTCAATGGCCTATGGAGTGAGGGTGATAATGGAATCACAATCCAGTAATAAGTACCACAAATACAAAAGGAACCATCTCATCTCATCTCATCATCTCTAGCCGCTTTATCCTGTTCTACAGGGTCGCAGGCAAGCTGGAGCCTATCCCAACTGACTACGGGCGAGAGGCGGGGTACACCCTGGACAAGTCGCCAGGTCATCACAGGGCTGACACATAGACACAGACAACCATTCACACTCACATTCACACCTACGCTCAATTTAGAGTCACCAGTTAACCTAACCTGCATGTCTTTGGACTGTGGGGGAAACCGGAGCACCCGGAGGAAACCCACGCGGACACGGGGAGAACATGCAAACTCCACACAGAAAGGCCCTCGCCGGCCACGGGGCTCGAACCCAGACCTTCTTGCTGTGAGGCGACAGCGCTAGCCACTACACCACCGTGCCGCCCCAAAAGGAACCATTTAGATTAAATAAATAATGGATTATATCAGGAAGTATCCACAAACACTGGATACAAATTCCCAAATAAGTTACTGAATGAATGCGAATGAAATGACATCGAGACGAGGAAGCAGAAACATGAATCATGAGATGAACAACAAGAAGACACAAAGACAAGATCCGACTCATCACCTGACTCCTCTGTTAATAAAACAAGGCATATTAAGGATCGTATTTGTACCTGTAATGAGTTACTGCTCTCGCTCTCATAATTCCCAGCATGCCGAGCGCTCTGTACACTGTATGTACACAATAACTCCCTAAAGCATGCCAGACAGTGAGCCAGCAATGTTGTAATGAAGTTATACAGTAAACACAGCTGGAAAACACATGCTTCAGTGAGTCAGCATCTCATTTTGTTCATAAATTCCTTTTCCTGCATCCGGTTTCCGTGTCACTAGAGGTTCATGTGAAGAAGAAAGGAAAGGAAATAATTCCATGTATTGTGGATGGATAACTTTTCTAGGTAATAAAAATAGTAATAATAAATTGAACGCTGATGGAGATAAGAAACACCAAACAGTTATGTGATGGTAACTAATTTAGGCCTTTCACAATAACAGGGGTGAATACCAGGGTTCTTTGAAACGTTCTTGGAGTCACCCAGAAAACATCACAGGAGAAAGATTATTCTTGCATTATATTTCTACATCTAAAGTCCTTCCCGTGTCAGGACCTGGTCTTCACAGGCAGTCTCCTGTCCCAGTACTAACCAGGGTGTTGAGGTGCATTGGGCAGCACCGATCTCTGCTTCTATAGCCCTCAGCCTCTCATCTACAGTGGGGCAAAAAAGTATTTAGTCAGTCACCAATTGTGCAAGTTCTCCCACTTAAAAAGATGAGAGAGGCCTGTAATTTTCATCATAGGTATACCTCAACTATGAGAGACAAAATGAGAAAAAAAAATCCAGAAAATCACATTGTCTGATTTTTAAAGAATTTATTTGCAAATTATGGTGGAAAATAAGTATTTGGTCAATAACAAAAGTTCATCTCAATACTTTGTTATATACCCTTTGTTGGCAATGACAGAGGTCAAACGTTTTCTGTAAGTCTTCACAAGGTTTTCACACACTGTTGCTGGTATTTTGGCCCATTCCTCCATGCAGATCTCCTCTAGAGCAGTGATGTTTTGGGGCTGTCGCTGGGCAACACGGACTTTCAACTCCCTCCAAAGATTTTCTATGGGGTTGAGATCTGGAGACTGGCTAGGCCACTCCAGGACCTTGAAATGCTTCTTACGAAGCCACTCCTTTGTTGCCCGGGCGGTGTGTTTGGGATCATTGTCATGCTGAAAGACTCAGCCACGTTTCATCTTCAATGCCCTTGCTGATGGAAGGAGGTTTTCACTCAAAATCTCACGATACATGGCCCCATTCATTCTTTCCTTTACATGGATCAGTCGTCCTGGTCCTTTTGCAGAAAAACAGCCCCAAAGCATGATGTTTCCACCCTCATGCTTCACAGTAGGTATGGTGTTCTTTGGATGCAACTCAGCATTCTTTCTCCTCCAAATAGAGGTCTGCGCGGGTCGGATTTTTCAGTCCCGCTCCCGCCCGCGCCCGCATTGTGCAGTCCCACTCCCGCCCGCGCCCGCAAAGAACTATGATTTTCAGTCCCGCTCCCGCCCGTGCCTGCCATATTTTGTCCCGCTCCTGCCCGCAAATCCCGCATGATGCAGACGTTCACGTTATTTCCCAGGAAAGTTGTCTTGACACAGCGTGATGGTGCCCCGCCCCCTACTTTGAGTGGATTTGAGCATAAATATCTACAGTTCACGTTCGTTATTATTTACCTTGTTTCTGAATTCAGCATGTAGTGTCTCTAATAATAATTAGTGCTGTCAAGCGATTAAAATATTTAATCGCGAATCGCACATTTTTATCACATGAGAAACCATTGTAATTCTCTGATCAGCGTAAAAAAGGGAATGGGCTTGCTTTGTATCAAGAGGTTTTTTTTTTTTTAATGCAAAGCAAAGCTAACAAGAGGAGTGAACTTCACTCTAAGTGGTTTAATGCTTGAGTTAGTCTACAGCTCTATCAGAGAGACAGGTTACACAGTGACGGTGGGCTTGACATGCTTGATTATAATATAAAGTACACTATTATATTAACTTTAAGTTGTTCGTTGATAAATATTGCATTGAATCTGATCTTTACTGTTTCATCTCACTTAACACATTTCGTACTTTTACACTTTTTCTGCCTGTTGATGCGTCGCGCTGTCCAATCAGAGGCGGCCAAATTTGCATATTACAGGAAAGATTTCTGGGAGAGCATTGAGTTTACAGACGCTGTCTTCTTAAAACTGAATAAATATTTAAAAAGAGCCAAATGAGCCAGTCTTCTGAACGGCTCTTTTCAAAGAACGGATCACAAAGATGCGGATCCCATCAAAGAGCCATAAATCCCATCTCTACTAGTTCCAAAAGCTTATGAAAAACCTACATCATGTCACAGAGCGTTAATCTCGCGATAAAAAAAATTATCGCCGTTAAAATTGAGTCAAGTTAACGCGATAATAATGCGACATTTTTTACAGCACTAATAATAATAATAATAATAATAATAATAATAATAATAATAATAAAAGACAGGCGAGCACGTAATTCCAAGTGGAAATTTGGTATATTTATTATAGTTAGTTTTTTTTTTTTTTCTTTTTTATCAGACATCTAATTTTTGGGTTTGTTTACCTGACATGTTTCGACGTACAACTTCCGTCTTCCTCAGAGTGTCACCGGATGTTAATTGGTGACGCATCTTTTATCAGCTGATGTTTCCGAATATTTATTGTTCAGCCATACAAAACATTAGGCTTCCACGTCGTACACGAGTGAGAACGACTTCCAAATGTCCGATTTCAGGACTCTTGACTTTTTAACGGTAAATGTACCTCTTTTTAAACCAGCACTTACTTTTGAAGCACTGTGAGATTCAGTAAAGGAGCTCTGCTCTTCTGCCATGATCGGAGATCTCAAACACAGAAGAGGAAAAGAATCGAGAAACGAACGAGAGATATTTATCCTCTCCTGAATCAGAATCAGAATCAGAATTCTGATGACCAGCTCATCTAAGGTGTCATTGAGGCATCATGTTAGTGTGGGTCATTGGAGGCTGGGTGTGAACTGCGAGTCATTAGAGTGATCAAAGGATTTCCCGTTAGGGTTAGGCAAATTTAAGATGCCATTCCTCACTCAATCTGGCAATCTGACTCTCTCTGCAAATTTAGGCATCTTAAAATGTTTTTATTAATGCCAAATAAAATATCCAGCACAAATTATATATGATAGACATAAATTAATAATTTATAAATTTTATTTCAAACACGTTTTTAGTTAGCGGGACTGCAGCTTATCACGGCTTCCGCCCGCGCCGCATATGTGCACTTCCGCTCCCGCCCGCGCGCGCTTATGTGCACTTCCGGTCCCGCCCGCGCCCGCAATGAGCTTTCAAAATTTGTCCCGTGCCGCACTGCTTTGCGGCGGGTCCCGCGAGTCCCGCGGGACTCCCGCGGGAGTGCAGGGCTCTACCTCCAAACACGACAAGTTGAGTTTTTACCAAAAAGTTCTGTTTTGGTTTCATCTGACCATATGACATTCTCCCAATCCTCTTCTGGATCATCCAAATGCTCTCTAGCAAACTTCAGACAGGCCTGGACATGTACTGGCTTAAGCAGGGGGACACGTCTGGCACTGCAGGATTTGAGTCCCTGGCGGCGTAGTGTGTTACTGATGGTAGCCTTTGTTACTTTGGTCCCAGCTCTCTGCAGGTCATTCACTAGGTCCCCCCGTGTGGTTCTGGGATTTTTGCTCACCGTTCTTGTGATCATTTTGACCCCACGGAGTGAGATCTTGTGTGGAGCCCCAGATTGAGGGAGATTATCAGTGGTCTTGTATGTCTTCCATTTTCTAATAATTGCTCCCACAGTTGATTTCTTCACACCAAGCTGCTTACCTATTGCAGATTCAGTCTTCCCAGCCTGGTGCAGGTCTACAATTTTGTTTCTGGTGTCCTTTGACAGCTCTTTGGTCTTGGCCATAGTGGAGTTTGGAGTGTGACTGTTTGAGGTTGTGGACAGGTGTCTTTTATACTGATAACGAGTTCAAACAGGTGCCATTAATACAGGTAACGAGTGGAGGACAGAGGAGCCTCTTAAAGAAGTTGTTACAGGTCTGTGAGAGCCAGAAATCTTCCTTGTTTGTAGGTGACCAAATACTTATTTTACAGAGGAATTTACCAATTAATTCATTAAAAATCCTACAATGTGATTTCCTGGATTCTTTCCCCCCATTCTGTCTCTCATAGTTGAAGTGTACCTATGATGAAAATTACAGGCCTCTCTCATCTTTTTAAGTGGGAGAACTTGCACAATTGGTGGCTGACTAAATACTTTTTTGCCCCACTGTATACAGCTAGGGTTACAGTGGGGGGCGGGTCCTCTGGTAACCATGAGAGTTTGACTCCCTACTTGCATCTGTATTGCAGTGTGCCTTGCCAGACAGCAATCAGTAGCATTTTTATGATGGTCTTTAGTATGACCCAACCGCGAGTACAACTCGCAATCTCCCGATTGTGATCTCCTAGGCCAGCTCGCGGTATATTTCTACATAGTCTCCTTTAACTTCAATGCACTTGGTCCACTGATGTTCAAGCTTCTCTATCCCTTTGCAGAACAAGGTCACATCTTGAGTCTCCAGATCCTCCTCAACAGCATGGATGACTTCATCATCACTCTGAAAATGGAGACCATGTGAGTGGGATTTTAGTTTGGGAAACAGATAAAGGTCAGGCAGTGCCAGGTCAGGTGACTAAGGTGCATGGGGCAACAGTTCAAAGCCACATTTGGCTGCTTCTGTCCCTGCCACCTGTGCTGTGAGGATGGGCGCATTGTCCTGGAGCAACATCACACCAACTCAAAGCTTTCCTTCCTCTCCTTTTCTCTGTCCTTGCTTCTTTCAGTTGAGTTTTTGTGGATAGTAATATAAGGCTTTATAGTATACAGTTATGCCCCAAAATGGGAGTTAAGCCCCTTGTTTCCGGGTGAAGTTGAGAACTTTTTGAAGTACCCTCTTACTTATGCAGTCTCATGCTGGATTACTTGGGGTCAAATCACGACATTTAACCCCAATTAAGTTCAAGGGATCTACGATGATCTGGCAATTTGTCCAGGGTGTACCCCACCTCTCACCCATAGTCAGCTGGGATAGGCTCCAGCCTGCCTGTGACACTGCACAGGATAAGTGGTTACGGATAATGAATGGATGGATGGATAAGTTCAATGGGTTTGAATATTTATGCATGACACTGTATAAGGTTTGTGTCATTTAATTATATTTGCCTCTGATCGAGGTCCACTATGTAGGCCATGTAGGGGGCTGTATTAGCAGAAATGGAATATAGTATTTATCTTTTCATTAGTGTAAACATACCTGTAATTCTGAATCATTGTGATTTTGTAAGCTTAGCGTGAGTCCTTTATATCTACATAGGGTGTGGGTTCACGCCCACGAAGCCGCCATGTTGTTCCTCTACAGTAGCCCAGAGTGGACTAACCTCTTGAGAGCGGCTTCTGTGTTTCATGTTTTTATGAGTGGCAGCATGAATCTGGAAGGAAGACGAAGAAGAAGAACGAAGAGGAATCAGTGTTTGCTGGCGCTGGTTAACAAGTTTGAGAACCCAACTTTTGTAAAATGGGGGATCAGACTTATAATTCAGCATGAGAAAAAGTAAGAGAGTATGAATGTCAGTATTAGAATCACGCTACAGGTGCCTGATGGCCACCGTATGATCTGATACACACTTGGAAAGGGAGGGGTGAGGGAGGGGCATTCAGCTGGGTGAATCCTACATAGCAGACCTGTAATGCATTCCATCTCATATTCTTCATACAGGTTTATGTTGAAGGCTGTGTGAATATTTTGTATTGCTTATTCCTTGTGGGTTGGGTCTCATGAGGTCAGAGGTTGCCTTGCTCACTCAGCTGTAGGTCTGAAGCTTCTTCTCTCTCTTCCATTTCTACATTAACTGGCTTCTCAATCCTGAGAATGAGCTGGTGAGAACATCCTGAAGTTATGCTTCCCTTGGAAAAAAAATAAAACAAAACTGATGTGAAGTTTCTTCAATCTTCGAGTAAACATAGTCTGAACATCAGCACCAGTCTCCTCTGCAGAATTTATATTACATTTCAGGCTTTTAGCAGACACTCTTATCCAGAGCAACATACAACATATCCAGAGCAGCCTGGGGAGCAGTTGGAGGTTAGGTGCCTTCCTCAAGGGCACTTCAGCCATTCCTGCTGGTCCAGGGAATCAAACCAACCACCTTTTGGTCCCAAAGCTGCTTCTCTAACCATTTAGCCATGGCTTCCCCAATTGCTAACAGAAGTAACATAATTAGTTGAATGGAATTGAAGTGTGTGATTATAGTGTCACATGATGGCACCTATTCCTGAAAAAAAAACCATAGGTTGGTTAGAAAATGGATCTAAAGAAAGAGCATCATCAAGTCCAAGGAGCAATCAAAACGAATCCTTAAATCTGTTATTAAATAATTCAAAGAATATGCCACAAAGACAACCACCTAGAGCAGATCGTCCAGCAAAAATAGTGAGTGGGTAATAGGGTGCATCAGTTGCCCTCACTTTCATAAAATCTGATGCATTTTTGTTTGGGTGTTCCTTTTCACCAATAAAGGCAAGGCAAGGCAATTTTATTTATATAGCACATTTCATACACAGTGGCAGTTCAATGTGCTTTACAGAAGTAAAAGCAAAACAGTAAACAATAGAAAATAAAATGACATAAAATAAAGGGGGAAGAAGAGAGAAAAAATTAAACAATAGTAGAAATAAAATAAAATGAAGTAAAAGTTCAGTAAAAAAAAGCAGAATAAAATAGAATAAAAGTTAAGTAAAGTTTAAAACATGCAGAGACTGTAAAAGTTAAGTAAAATTTAAAACATGCAGAGACTGTAAAAGTTAAGTAAAGTTTAAAACATGTAAAGATGATGATATTTATCAGTTAGCAGAAAGCATCTGAGAACAGCTTGGTCTTTAGTCCAGATTTGAAGCTGCCAACAGCAGGAGCATTTTTGATGTCCTCTGGCAGTTGGTTCCATAGCTGTACTGCATAGTAGCTAAAAGCTGCTTCACCACACTTTGTTTTAACAACAGGTTTTACCAGTAAATT
This sequence comes from Neoarius graeffei, assembly GCF_027579695.1. Lineage (NCBI taxonomy): Eukaryota > Metazoa > Chordata > Actinopteri > Siluriformes > Ariidae > Neoarius > Neoarius graeffei. Next base: position 119,126,564 of record NC_083570.1, on the reverse strand, counting down.
TTTCTGCTGCGATCTGGTAGATCTGATTGGGTTTGGCCGCTGCAACATATCAGAGAGGTAATTGGGCCCTGTACCATTTAGAGATTTGTACACCAGCAGCAATGCTTTAAAGTCAATTCTGTAGCTTACTGGAAGCCAGTGAAGGGACCTTAGAATTGGACTAATGTGCTCTGTTCTTTTTGTTCGTGTGAGAACCCTAGCTGCTGCATTTGGAACCAGCTAAAGTCGTTTGATGGTCTTTTTTGGCAGGCCTGTGAAAAGGCCATTGCAGTAATCAACCCTACTAGAGATGAAGGCATGTATTAGATTTTCCAGATCATTTTTTGACATAAGTCCTCTTAGTTTGGAAATGTTTTTTAGGTGATAAAATGCCAATTTAGTGATTGCTTTCATGTGACTATCAAAGTTTAGCTCGCTGTCAATGAAAACCCCAAGATTTTTAACCATATCTTTTGTTTTAATCCCCTTTGTGTCAAGAATAGTGGTAATCCTGAGTCTTTCATCTTTTTTCCCAAATAGAATTACTTCTGTTTTATCTGTGTTCAGCTGAAGAAAATTTTGTGACATCCAGTTGTTGATTTGGTCGATACACTGGTAGAGACATTCAAGGGGGGCATAATCATTAGGTGATAGAGCAAAATAAATTTGGGTGTCATCTGCATAGCAGTGATACAAAATTGAGTTGTTCTTGATAATTTGTCCAAGTGGGAGCATATAAAGGTTGAATAGTAATGGTCCAAGGATCGACCCCTGGGGGACACCACAGGTCAAGGACATTGATGTTGAATAAAGACATCCTGTAAAATTTTTTGACCATATTCAAAAGTCTAATGGTGGCACCATGAGGTTCATTTTTTGCCAAAAAACGCTTATTTTATGTTTTCGCGTAAGGTTTGAGTCACAATGTTGGACTCCATTTATTGATTTCTTGTGAGCCAGAGATCATGTTAAGAACCTTTGCAAGGGATTGAGAAGCATTAATGTGATTCATAATACATTTGTATTGTTTAAAAGTAGTTGAACAATGATTCAATGAACAGCTAAAACTCAAACTGTGCTTGATAATATATTTAGAATATGTACTAAAAATGTGTATCTAAGATATCTGGTATACTCTATAAGGTGCCATAATGTTTCATGAAAAGTGATCGAAATTTTGTCATAAAAGTCATAAAATAGCAGCTTTTTGCATAACTTTGAGCTCCTGGTGCCACCATTAAACTTTTGAATTTTGTCAAAAATATTTTACCCAGTGTGTTTTCTTACCAAAAGGAACATAAAAACAAAAATGCATCATGATCGGAGGAACTTTTCATTTTTACGGGGCAACTGATGCACCGTAGTGGGTAAGGAGGAGATTAGTCACAGAAACACACAAGAGGTGAAGTCTGAATATGATTATGATGCTATCACCACCATGCTTCAGAGTGGGGAAGGTGTTCTCGGGGTGATGAACAGTGCTTCCAAGGCCAAAAGGTTTCATTTTGCTTTCATCTGATGAAAAAAACCTTTTTGTGCATTTGATTTAAACTCAAAATGGGATTTCATCTGGATTATTTATTTACATGTCCAGCTGTGTGGCATGTCCAGCTGTGTAGAGAGTCCAGGCTATGAACTGTGGATCTTTCCAGCTCCTTCCCCTCGTCCTCCTGGTTGTTTCTCTGACTCTTTCTTTCAATATTCACTGATTTTAGTGGAGAGCTTCCTCTGTGTAAAGTTGTGCCATATTCTGTCCATTTTTAATCATGAATCACTCTTCGGGATATTCAAAGTTTGAGACATATTTTTTATAATCAGTGCCTCCTGCCTCCTGAGAGCTCTTATCCTTGTGTCTCTGATCTCAGAGTGTTCTGTGTATTTCTGTTTTTGTTTCTGCTCTGTGTGTTTGGATTATTATTATGGATCAGTCTCTGTTTACGATGTCTTTGTTTTGACCACGGCCATTACTACACACTCTGGAAGAGCATGAATAAGGAGATATATTTGTCAAAGTCTTGTTCTTGACGTACACAGCATTCCCTTCTTCTTCCTTTGAAATGTAAAACAATCAGAAAGCGTTCATGAAGAAGATGGAAAAAAAAAGACCAAGGCCTTTTATAAGCATTTAAAGCGCTAATGGGAAACACAGTAGGACTAAAGAGAAGACAGAGGAATAAATGATGAGCAAAAGTCACGAAAGACAGAAGAGATTGTTTCCAGCCACCTCTGAACGTTTTATATCTACAGAGCAGGAAAGCTGAATGATGATGCTGGAGCTTTGAGGAGGAAAACAGCATTATTACAGTAACTGACGCGTCATCCGTTAGGTGTGTGATTTGAGACTGAATTTTCTCCTTTTTATAAGGTTTAACAGGACAGGAGCTGCTGAGACACGTCCGTTTACATCCTCTGATGAAATAAATGAGCCAGTGACTCCATCAGGAGTGGGACATGAATGAATGGAGCTGAACTCTGGACTCTGATTGGTCAGAAGGTGTTGATTAGTTTTCTCTAACAGCAGCTCTGACAGTAATGCAGCTGCACATCACAGGGTTATATTAATGCTCTCGTTATATTAATATTCGATTAATAGACTCATCGTTATCGTTTCTATAGTAACAGCTCATGGATAGGGCCATGTCCAGCGCACGCTCCACATAAATGGAGTTTTAATCACTGCTACGGTGAAGTTTTCAGTAAGGAGATGTTTATTTAATGTTTACGGAAGGTTTCATATGGAGTGAGTCAAAAAATCATTTCAGCTACATGTTCTCACTGTGGGGGTGGAGTTTATACCTACTAAGGGTGGAGTTTATACCTGCTGAAAAAGCTTACACACGATACAGGAAGGGAAGGAAAAAGAAGGAGAGGGAAGGAAACAAAGGAAAGGAAACTATCAGTGAGAGAGTAGCTCATTCTGGCCCTGTGAGAAATCAAATCTGGGTTGAAGGAACCCCTACCTTCATGCCAGAAAGAATCAAAATCAGTGAAGAACTGAGAGAGAAGAAGCGATTTTTGTGAAATGTGGACAATGCTGGACAGATGATGGATGACAGATGATGGATGATGGACGGACAATGGACAACACATGATGGCATAAACTCATTACCTGTCGGCTGGATGAGCTAACAAGGGAAAGGAAAGGAAACAAAGGAAAGGAAAAGAAAAAAGGGAATGGAAAGGAAACAAAGAAAAGGAAAGGAAACAAGAGAATGGAAAGGAAAGAAGGAAAGGAAAGGAAACAAAGAAAAGGAAAGGAAACAAAGGAAAGGAAACCATCAGTGAGAGGGTAGCTCATTCCGGCCCTGTGAGAAATCAAATCTGGGTTGAAGGAACCCCTACCTTCATGCCAGAAAGAATCAAAATCAGTGAAGAACTGAGAGAGAAGAAGCGATTTTTGTGAAATGTGGACAATGCTGGACAGATGACAGATGATGGATGATGGACGGACAATGGACAACACATGATAGCATAAACTCATTACCTGTCGGCTGGATGAGCTAACAAGAGAAAGGAAAGGAAACAAAGGAAAGGAAAGGAAAGGAAAGGAAAGGAAAGGAAAGGAAAGGAAAGGAAAGAAGGGAATGGAAAGGAAAGGAAACAAAGAAAAGAAAAGGAAAGGAACCAAAGGAAAGGAAAAGAAAGGAAAGGAAACAAGAGAATGGAAAGGAAAGGAAAGGAAAGGAAAGGAAAGGAAAGGAAAGGAAAGGAACTGTGTGATGGTGTGGTGGAAATGAAAAGAATAAGGATATGAATGAATTTTATTGTGTCGTTTTTTGTTTTGCGTATGAAGCCCTTTCAGTTGAATTTCCCAGAATGTTCTCAGAGGGCAGGAGGAACAGGGATAGGACAGAACTTTCCCACAGAGAACGGGACAAGAGGAGAGGATGGTGGAGGAGATACAGTGAAGGTGAAAAGAGATAAAATGATGTAAAACAGCTGGGATTAAACACCTGGACCAGTCGGTGTGATTGTGTGTAAACTCATTCCCCGTCTCCTGGCCGTCCTTCAGCGTGGGGTTTACAGCGTTGGGTTTCTCACTGAACGAGCTGCCGCTTCACACCGGCGTTCCTGCTTTACTTCTAGGAAAGAATTCCGAGTGTTAAACACCGTCTCTCCATCATTACTCTAGTAAATCTGTCCATTGAGCTGAGCACTGAGTGCTACTGCTGCTTCTCATCCGTGTGTGTGTGTGTGTGTGTGTGTGTGTGTGTGTGTTTCGGTTGGTCTGTCTGGCATGAACTGCTGCTGTGGAAACTCCCAGCTCTATAAAACTGCCTCTGATTTACAGCAGCAGATGGTGTGTGTGTGTGTGTGTGTGTGTGTGTGTGTGTGTGTGTGTGTGTGACGCACTCTGCAGTTTGCAGTCAGCACCTTTTCGGTCAGAAGCGTGCCTGTTGATGATGTGTGAGCTGCAGGATGGAGGATTTCTGCAGTGAAGAGTGAGACGTTGTTTTATAGTTTTGTAGAATTTGGTGTTTTAATGAAACTGTTAAACACGTTTCAGTTTAAACTGTGAAACTCCACACACTGATGGAATGGCAGAGAATTTAAATTACAACTGGCAGATTACGACATCATAACGATCGTTACAGCAACCGACCAATCAGCAGCTCCGCGTCATACAGACCACAATCCGAACATTCAGGCTCACACTCAATGTTATTGTTTTCTTGCTTTCTTTCATTCCTCCACCTTTCTCAGCACTCCCTTCTCCTTCGTTACACTGTTCATCGGTTTATTCCATCCTCTTTTTCCTTCCTCTCTTCTCATCCCTTCTCTTTGACCATTCTTCCTTCCTTCCTTCCTTACTCCCGTCCTTCCTTCTCCCTGTCTGTCTATCCTTCCTTCCACTGTTTATCTGTTTGTTCTATCCTCCTTTCTTCTTCCTTCCTCTCTTCTCTTCCCTTCTGTTTATCCTTCCTTCCTTCCTCCCTTCTTTCCACTGTTCATCTCTCTGTTCCTTGCTCCTTCTTGATCCTTCCTCCCTTCATCTTTCTTCCTTCTTTACTCCCAGCCTTCCTTCTGCCTCTCTCTCTCCTCTCTTTGCTCCTCCCTCTGTCCCTCTCTCTCCAACTCCTCTCTCTCTCTGGGAGTTTTCCTCACCACCATCACCACAGGCTTGATCATTGGGGATAAATTAAGGATAAAATTAGCTGATGTTTAAAGTCTTTAATTCTCTGTAAAGCTGCTTTGTGATGATGTCTGTTGTTAAAAGCGCAATACAAATAAACTGCCCTGACTTGATCGGCCAGTCAGGAACCTCGAAACTGACAGTACGGTCGAAACACTCAGCGTGAGCTCCGGGGTCAGGAACCAGGCCACACAGTGCATGTGTTCATCATGTAAATGTGGTGCACGCTCAGTATGAAGTCAGACGTGTGTGTGTGTGTACGGTAGTAGCAGCACTAGTAGATTTATGAGTAAATGTCTGCACATTATATTTAACCTTTTGATTTACACAGATGTGTGTGTATGTTTCAGTGTCTGGTCACTAAAGTGGGAACTCCACATGTGCTGAGCATGTATGACCTGTGTGTGTTGTGTGTGTGTGTGTGTGTACTACATTTAAATATTTCTGTATAAACTGAAGATCTCACTGCTATATAAACAATTATTTAAATCTCTCTCTGTCCGTCTCTCTCTCTGTCTCCCCCCCATCTATTAATGTTAATAGTTAGGCTAATCTCTCTGTCCGTCTCTGTCTGTCTGCTCTCTCTGTCTGTCTGTCTCTGTGTGTGTCTCTCTCCCTCCCCCATCTATTAATGCTAATAGCTAGGCTAATCTCTCTGTCTGTCTCTCTCTGTCTGTCTGCTCTGTGTGTGTGTGTGTGTGTCTCTCTCCCTCCCTCCCTCCCTCCCTCCCTCTCTCTCTGTCTCCCCCCCATCTATTAATGTTAATAGTTAGGCTAATCTCTCTGTCCGTCTCTGTCTGTCTGCTCTCTCTGTCTGTCTGTCTCTGTGTGTGTCTCTCCCCCATCTATTAATGCTAATAGCTAGGCTAATCTCTCTGTCTGTCTCTCTCTGTCTGTCTGCTCTCTCTGTGTGTGTGTGTGTGTGTGTGTGTCTCTCTCTCTCCCTCCCTCCCTCTCTTTCTCTCCATCTCTTTCTCCCCCCATCTATTAATGTTAATAGCTAGGCTAATCTCTCTGTCTGTCTGCTCTCTCTGTCTGTGTCTCTCTCCCTCCCTCTCTTTCTCTCCTCCATCTATTAATGTTAATAGCTAGGCTAATCTCTGTCTGTCTGTGTGTGTGCGCCTCTCTCTCTCTCTCTCTCTCTCTCTCTCTCTCTCCATCTCTTTCTCCCCCCATCTATTAATGTTAATAGCTAGGCTAATCTCTCTGTCCATCTCTTTCTTTCTCTCTCCCTCTCTCTCTGTCGGAGTGGATGCTGGGAGTGAGTGGGCAGAGCGTTGTGAGTGAATGGAGTGTTTGAGTGCAGCCGCTGTGCTGTGTTCTAACTTTTCTTTATTTCTCTCGCTATATATAAATATTTACTTATATTTGTTTTGTGTTTGCTTTTGCTTGGTGTTTGTTTAGGTTTAGTGAAGTGTGTAGTTTGTTTTGTGTTTGTTTAGGTGTAGTGTGTTGTTTGTTTTGTGTTTACCTGGGCGTCTGCTCCTAAGCCGGGAGCATGTCTGCCTCAGGTAGAGGGAAGTTTGATTCCCTCACGCAGGGGCGTAGCACCAAATTCTGGGCCCTATGCACAAGCAGTGGCCATGGGGCCTCCCAAAAAAAGCTCAGCAGTTAACAATGCTGAAAGTATCTAACAACAAGGGCGTACTACCAGTCCAGTCAGTTATGTAGCCACACATTAATCTAACAACTCTTAAATGAATAAAAAACCCTAATCACACAATACTTCACTGAATCTTTGTTTTATTTGCAGAAATGATTAAAAGTCGTAACAGTAAATGCCACCAAAGGTCACCAAACACCTATGACATTGAGACTAAATTAGGCTATTAGCCTAATTATGTTATGGCCCAGTAATAAATATTAATTTAATTTTCGATTAGTATACTATTGCAATGCAGAGAAAAAAAGGCATCATGTTATTTCTCATTTTGTGCTGTGCAGTTTTTAGCACTGACCATCGCGGTGGTATTGAAGCATTTATAACCACGGGTGTTCATTTAATGTAGGCTATTTGCTTTCACACTTGGGCTCACCTTTCTTGGGAAAGAAGTTTGTGAGCAGTTGCTTTCCCTCATTTCTTTTCTTGTCTCTTTCCTGCCTCTCTTTTCGTTTCTGAAAACCGGATTTTGTTTTCTTGTGCATCAGCTTCCATAGCACAGATAACCTACAATGCGCATGCGCTGCTTCAGCAGAATGAACGCTACGTTAAATGCGCCGAGTTAAAAAAGCCCGGTGAAAGCGGACTAAACCATTTCGTGCAAAGGGTGGGGGGGCCTGTCCCCGGACACTGTATGTAGGCTAGGACACACAATTCAATCCATTAATCAAACGATTTATTTACCCAAAACATTACATTTACATTAGTTAGCATATATTGTGATCTTTAAATGGTACTGACATTTAAAGGAAAATAAAATTACAGACTCCTCAAGGGCCCTCCCCCCACTTGGGGCCCTGGTAACTCAGTCCCCCTTCCCCCCCCACTACGACGCCCCTGCCCTCATGCGGCGGCACGCGATTAAGATTGCGTCCACCGCCAGTGTGGAAGTTTGCACTTTAGCCGTAGGTGAAATTGTTGGGCATGATAAAATTTTGTCTGCGTCTCGTATGAACCAGGCAATTGTTCTGTTTCTGGAGACGGTAGAATTGGCAGATTTAATGGTTGAGCAAGGGGTGGTGATTGACGGTGTTTTCACTTCGGTGCTACCGTTGTCTACCCCTTCTAAGAAAGTGATCCTTTCAAATGTACCACCTTTCATTTCGGATGACATTTTAACACAGTCACTAGCCCGCTATGGTAAACTGGTCTCTCCGATCAGGAAGATTGCCATAGCGAGCAAATCTCCTTTACTGAAACATGTGGTGTCATTTAGGCGTTATGTTTATATGGTACTACATGACTCTGATTTGGATTTGACATTGAGCATACAGGTTGAAGGTTTTAATTATGTTATTTATGCCACAAGTCACATGATGAGGTGTTTTGGTTGTGGGTTAATTGGCCATTTGGCACGAGCTTGTCCCAAAAAGCGCCAAAACAGCTCTGCAAATGGGGATAAGGCAAACGAGCAAAACGAGAATGGGGATAAGGCAAAAGAGCAGAATGCGAATGGGGATAAGGCAAAAGAGCAGAATGAGAATGGGGATAAGGCAAAAGAGCAGAATGAGAATGGGGATAAGGCAAACGAGCAAAAGGAGAATGTTGGGGAAGAACACCCCGCGAGTAAGCAGAAGGCACCTGCTATTGAAAGGGCTGGTGCGAATGAGGCTCTGCCTCCTGAACAAGAGCCTTCCAGAGTTGAAGAAGCCGGTGTTAGACCGTCTGATCAGGATGGTTGTTTAGGAAAGGTGGGAGATGAAAAAGATGAACCTGAAGTTGGACCTTCGGTGGACATCACTGATAGTTCGCAGAGTAGTGTGGTTTCAGCCAGTAACTTAGATGAAATGCTTAATGTTCTCACTGGTGATGGGGTTCAAAACATGGAAACGGATGTAAATCCGTTTAAAGTCCCTAAAGGTAGAAAGAGGACAAGGGACTGACCTAGTCCTGGGGCACAGACCAAAAAGAGAGAGCCGTTGATTGACCTCAACTCTACTGATGCCGAGAGTGAGAGTGAATCCGAATGCAGCTTGACCTGCAGTCTACGGCAAAGCGGCTTCTCTAGTCGCGAGTATACGGTAGAAGACATAAAGAGTTTTTTGTTACGGACTAAAAATGCGAGAAATGTGAAAGTTGACGAATATTTTCCAGACATTGATCAATTTATGGCAAAAACTAAATCATACATGGCTGAAGGGAAATTCATAGATAAGGAGGGTTACCGTCTGAATAAGTTCCTCACAAAGCTAAGAGCTTTGTTAAACACTGATATGAGTCAGTAAATCTACGACGCGGTTTTGTTCTTAAAATGATGTTGATATATTTTTTCTTTTATTTCCTATTCATGGGGGAATTTAAGATTGCATCGTTAAATTTAAATGGAGCAAGAGATGGTATGAAGAGGGCTTTGCTCTTTGAAATAATTAAAGAAAAAAACATTGATGTGTTTTTTGCACAAGAAACACATAACGACATTAATAATAGTGCTGATTGGGCAAAGGAATTTGGGGGTTTGTCAATTTTAAGTCACAACACTTCAGTCAGTGGTGGTGTGGCTATTGTTTTTTCACAGACCTGTATTCCTTCCTTGTATCAGGTTGATGAATTTATTAAAGGTAGACTCCTAAGAGTCAGAGCACAATTTGAGAACCACTTTTTTGTCTTTATTTGTGTCTATGCGCCAACAGACAGGCATGAGAGAATGAATTTTTTAAGCATCTTAGATAGTGTTTTAAAGGATTGTGATCCTGGAGAGTTTTTACTTCTTGGTGGGGATTTTAATTGTACAGAACTAAGTATAGATAGGAACCATATGGAGCCTCATATGCCTTCCCGTAAGAGGCTCATTGAGTTAATTAATACCTATGATCTGTCTGATGTATGGAGAAATTTTCACATGGATCAAAAACAATATACATGGGTTCATGCTAATGATAATATGCTTTCTCTGGCAAGACTAGACCGATTTTATAGTTTTAAACACCAGCTTGGTTTTTTTAAAACATGTTTTATCTTACCTGTGGGTTTTTCTGATCACAGTATGGTGCTTTGCACTTTTTATGTAAATGCAACCAGACACAAAAGTGCATACTGGCATTTTAACACTAGTTTACTACATGATGTTCTTTTTAAGGATGTTTTTAAGTTTTTTGGAGGGATTTTGGAACCACAAAATCCACTTTTCAGTCTTTGCAACAATGGTGGGATTTTGGCAAGGCTCAAATAAAACAATTGTGTCAGCAATATACTTCACATGTGACAAGAGACATAGCTCGGCGTATGAAAACCTTGGAAAATGAAATAATGGAACTCCAAAGGTTAGCTGGAGTCACTAGAGATTGTTTATATATGGAAAATTTAAAAAGAAAGAAGAATCTTTTAACTGACTTGCTGGGCATTAAAGCACAAGGAGCTCTGGTCAGGTCTCGATTCCAGAGTGCAGAATTAATGGATGCACCTTCTAAATTCTTTTTTAATCTGGAAAAGAAAAATGGCCAGAAAAGGCTTATACATGGTCTTGTTTCTGGAAATGGAAATCTCTTGACCAACCATTATGATATTCGGAGAGCAGTTGAGTTCTTTCAGGATTTGTATAGGAGTGAAATCTCCTATGAGCAGGCTCCAGACAGTCCCTTTCTCACGAATCTACCCAAGGTTTCTGGGCAGGCAAATCAGGATCTGGGAAGGGTGATTACCCTGGTTGAGTTGGACAAAGCCCTCCAGAGCATGGAGTGTGGCAAAGCACCGGGTATTGATGGTTTGCCGGTTGAGTTTTACAAGTCCTTTTGGCCAGAAATAGGTGCAGACCTACTGGCTGTGTTGAGGGACAGCTTGGCCAAGGGGCGATTGCCACTCAGTTGTCGAAGAGCAATCCTGACATTGCTGCCTAAGAAGGGGGATCTGAAGGACATAAGGTCCTGGAGACCTGTATCTATCCTCTGTGTAGAATATCGGCTACTCTCAAAAGTTCTCGCAAACAGGCTCAGGGAAGTGTTGAGAGACGTAATTGAACCTGATCAGACCTATTGTGTGCCAGGCAGGCTCATTTATGATAACATTGGTTTTATTAGAGATATTTTAGAAATTGGAAAACTTCTAAATTTGGACTTTGGCCTGGTCTCAGTCGATCAGGAAAAGGCTTTTGACAGAATTGAGCATAATTATTTATGGAGTGTTTTAACTGCTTTTGGTTTTAACCTTGATTTTATAAAGAAAATTAGAGCTCTGTACTGTGACTGTGAAAGTATTTTACAGTTTTTCTCCATTGGTTTGGCTCATTTCTTGAAACTGAGATGACATTCTCAAAACAACATGGACAAATCCCCAAACTAACTTGCAGTTTCTCACAACAGAATGGCATTTATCTTTGCTTTCATCAATATTTCAAATGCTTTGTACATGTCTCAAGCATTTAGTACATCCATGCAAATGGCTATGTACAAGTATCCTACAGTTAACACAATCAGCCTACATTTAGTACATTTTTCAAATGAATGTATCTTGCTGATCTATCCCAATTGGTTGGTTCTCAGTGTAATGGTCATTGTCCTCAAAACATGTCAGCACATTTTCATCGTATAAGTCATCATATGCAGAATAGTCTGCTCAATTGTCAAAATAGTGTTAGGAAATTGGAATAGAATACAGTACATATTTTGTAAGATGTCATAGTAAATTTAGGATAATCATGTTAGTAGGTAATAGGTGAAATCAGTTTCTGACTAACGAAGGAGGAGTGTCCCACTTTGCAGGTGACCAATCCATCTGTTTGTTGAGTTACCTGACAGGTGTTATCTATGTTTTGGAGTGCTGGCATTGCTGTATATATACAGCTTGGCCTGGTGCTAGTACTTTTTCCTATGTCAACATGGAGAGAGAGCAAGTGCATCAACCAGGGCAATCTCCACTTGGAGGAAGGGGAAGAGGAAGAGAAGGAAGAGGAAGAGGAGGTGGAGGATTGAGGGTGCGTGGAGGTAGAGGAGAGGGAAGAGGAGGAGGAGTGAGGGTTCGTGGTGGTGGAATAGGAGGAAATAGAGTTCGCAGACATCATGTTGTCCCAGATGAAATTCGGGCCACCATTATTGATCATGTCATCAACCATCGCCTCACAATGGCAGAGGCAGGGCGCAGAGTGCAGCCTAACGTGCCACGCTCCACAGTTTCCTCCATCATTCAAACCTTTCGGCGGGAAAACAGGTATGCACTCAGGCAATGACAACTGTTTGACTGTGTGCGTGCGTGCGTGCATGCATGTGTGTTTAGACCCAGGCCGAAAATCTTACCTCGATGTGAAGTCACAGAGGTTCACTACTGTAGAATGTTCACTACTGTAGAATGACAAAGGAAATACTGTTGTAAATTGGACAAAATACAGCAAGAATTCGCAATAGAATGGCAGTGCAATTGTAAGTACAGTAGCCTACAAATACAGTAAAGTGGTGTGTAATGCAGTCATTACTGTACAGTGATTGATAATCTGTAACAAACACATAAGGCAAGGACAACAAATAGTTATGTTGTCTATGTGCAGGATTGGCCGACAACCTCATGCGGGTGGAAGAAGAAAACTTCTAACCGATCGCCAAGAACAGGAGATCTGTAACATGGTGATAGCAAATAATGCCATAACACTGACACAGATCCGGGATGCAGTCCTCCAAAACAATGGCGTCTTCCAAAACATCAACTCCATCAGCATATCAACAATAGACCGGGTTCTGAAGAAGAACCTAATCACCATGAAACAGATATACAGAGTACCATTTGATAGGAACACTGCCAGAGTAAAAGAGCTGCGGTACCAGTATGTGCAGGTAAGTCAATTATTCATTGTCTATCATTTTGTAACCTATAAGTAGCCAACACTGCAGAGGTTCCAATTTCTGAGGGTTTCAGTATCCTCCTCTTTACCTTTGGATTCCAGCTTTACAATATATGACCACAGCATTTTGCTGAACTGTAACAGAACACTGTCAACAGTATGTCTCTGTTCTCTTTGTATCAAAAACTACCCCGGAAAATCTGCATAAGTCTGCACTCTAGGATTGGAACCACAGTGGGTTATATTGACTTTGTGAAGAACATATTGTGTAGCATTGCTGTGACCATATGACCCATCTACATGATTGATTTTTTTTTACTCTCTCTCTTTTCCAGAGAATCCTGGCACTGGAGGGGAGTGAAACACCACACATCCTAGTGTTTGTTGATGAGGCAGGCTTCAACCTGGCCAAGGGCCACAGGCGTGGCCGAAACATCATTGGCCAGCGGGCCACAGTGGATGTCCCAGGCCAGCGGGGGGGAAATATAACCATGTGCGCGGCTATTTCAGAAAATGGTGTGGCCACCCACACTGCAAGCTTGGGCCCATATAACACAGAGAAACTCCTCCGTTTCCTGGATCAACTATATGTATATTTGGTCCCAGAAAATGAGAGGGGTCTTGAAGGGCCCCACCTACCCCAGTTTGTCATTGTATGGGACAATGTTAATTTCCACCGTGGTCCACGCATCCGGGCATGGTTCAACATGCATCCAAGAATGCATAATGTCTTGTTACCACCATATTCTCCATTCCTGAATCCTATCGAGGAGTTTTTTCTCTGCTTGGAGATGGAGAGTATATGAACACCATGCCGAAAACCAGAGGTCTCTCCTCAATGCTATGGATGCTGCCTGTGAGGATATAACAGGTGATCAGTGTAGAGGATGGCTCAGGCATTCACGACGCTTCTTCCCACGCTGCATCTCAAGAGAAAACATCAGATGTGATGTTGATGAGAATCTGTGGCCGAACAGAGCACAGAGAATGGATGGCCAGGAAGATGAGGATGGTGACCAGGCGAGAGAGGGGAGTGACCGCGACTAAACAAAATGTCTTCATTTGTGACTCTTTATTTACAGTATTCATTTTTTGTTTGTTTTTGTGGGTTTTTGTATTTTGTGTACACAGTATACACAGAGTATACATTTTCCTTTTTATTGTTCCCTACCTACAGTAATGTGTACAATTTACGTTAGCTGAGAATGAAAATGAAAATTCCTCGGCAGAATGAGTGCAGCATGTGTGTGTGGTGTGAAAACTGTATTCCTATAGTTAGACATATGCCATGACAAAGCGTCTAAGCATTTTGACTCGCAGTACTTACACAATACCAAAGGGACAATGCATTTTGGAGGCACTGACTAGTTATATGAGAAGGGAATGTAGTTTTGACAGATGGGTAAACTGTTTTGGGAGCTGTACAAACATTGCCAGGTGATCCATGTAGTTGTGCTGTACCATCCAAGTTATTTTGACAGAAGAACTGAATGAATGAAAATGTGCCAAAGCAATTGAGAAGGATTTATGCCATTTTTATGGTACTGACTATTTAGATGGGAAAGGGATTTCATTTTGAAGCATGGATGAGTAGTTTTGGGAGACAAATGACATTTTGCTGGTTATCTGAAGTGTTGTGCAGAACTGTAAGTCTGTTTGGCCAAATTGCCTTATAGTTATGAGAATGTCATCTCAGTTTCAAGAAATGAGCCAAACCAATGGAGAAAAACTGTAAAAATTAATGGGGACTTGCTCCTTTTAAAGTTTTAAGGGGAATTAGACAAGGATGTCCCCTTTCTGGCATGTTGTATTCTTTGGCCATTGAGCCTCTTTTAATTCAGTTGAGAGCCAAACTGCAGGGTGTAACTCTTCCTGATTGTGTTTGTTCTTTTAAGTTATCAGCTTACGCTGATGATGTGGCCATTCTGGTTGGAAACCAAAGGGATGTAGACAGTATGGTTGAAGTTTTCGATGATTTTAACATTTTATCTTCTGCCAGATTTAACTGGGCGAAGAGTGTGGCTTTGTTGGCTGGTAAGTGGTCTCATGGTGCACCATGCCTCCCAGGAGGCTTAACATGGTCCAGGGATGGTTTTAAATATCTGGGGGTTTTCCTGGGTGATGAAAGTTTTAAACAAAAACATTTTGAGGGAACTATTGAAAAGATTAAGGGCCGTCTCAGTAGGTGGAATTTCTTGGTTAAGCAATTGTCCTATAGAGGGCGTGTTCTAATAGTAAATAACCTGGTGGCTTCATCCCTTTGGCATAGGCTTGCCTGTATAGACCCTCCTGCACAGTTTCTGTCCAAAGTACAATCAATATTAGTTGATTTTTTTGGGGGATGGTCTACACTGGGTTCAACAAGGTGTACTGTTTTTGCCTAAGGATGAAGGTGGACAAGGGCTGGTTCACCTGCAAAGTAGAACTGCAGCCTTCAGGCTCCAATTCATACAGAGACTGCTGGAGGGCACCGTAGACTCTAGCTGGAAAGTTGTGGCCTGTGCGATCCTGAGGACATTTAAGAGCCTGGGATTGGACAGAACCCTCTTTTGGATGAACCCTTCCATGATGGATTTAAATAAATTCCCTGTTTTTTACCGGAATACTTTTAAGGTTTGGAACTTTTTAAAGGTCTATAGACCACTTAATACAGATTCTCTGTTTTGGCTACTGAAGGAGCCACTTATATATGGCTCACTCCTGGACTTCACACAAGAGAAGCAGTTTACTTCCTTTTCTGAGATGTTTTTAAAGGCTGGGATCATCACTTTGAAGGATCTTTTGAATCTGGCAGGGCCAGGTTTTGAGAATCCTGAGGTAGTGGCTGAGCACCTGGGAATGAGATCCATTCGTGTAGCTGCAAGATTCCTTTTAGAACTACAGTCCCAGTTGACAGAAGGGAGTTTAATGTTGCTGGATCAGTACAAAAAGGATCTACTTAGTCCTAATGAGAGGGATCTAATACCATGTTTTACTGTATCTTCTGAAGTTTCAAATGCTTTTTTGAAAAATGATATCATGTTTCTGGGGTCACGTCGAGCATCTGGAAAATATTTTATAATCTTTGTGTGAAATTTTTGAATAGTAAGTGCCTTGAAGCTAGAGTGGATACACCATGGCGCGCTGTTCTACAAGTAGAACAGCAAGTCAAACCACACTGGAGAGCACTTTACAAGTCCCCATTAAATAAAAGGGTTGGGGATTTGCAATGGAGAGTTTTACATGGCACAGTTGCTGTCAATTCTTTTATTTGTGTTTTAAATCCTGAAGTGAGTCATGATTGCCCTTTTTGCACACAAAGAGAAACTGTTTTTCATGCTTTTATGCATTGTACACACTTAGAGTCTTTATTTTCAATTTTAAAAAGATTGTTTGGTCTTTTTAATGAACAGTTTTCAATGGAAATTTTTATTCTTGGTTTTAAATACACAAGGAAGCAGAGGAATAAGTGTCAACTGCTGAATTTTATCATTGGGCAGGCCAAAATGTCTATTTATGTCAGCAGGAGAAACAAGGTAGAACACAATTCAGGGTTTGACCTTGTAGGGGAGAGCGGGGTAAGATGAGCCACTTTTTACATTTTTCATCATAACTACATGTTAAAGCCATTTTTGCTTCCAGTCTACACACCATACCAAATTTCAAAGTGTACTGTTACTATCTGAGCAAAAAATAATTGATAAGCTCTTATGGTTAGAGTGATATTACCTCTTGAAAAAAAATGTCAAGTGGCTCAACTTACCCCATGCACAGGGTAAGATGAGCCACTGTGTGGGGTAAATTGAGCCAACACAAAACATGTTAGGTTAACAAAATAAACAACTTTTATTATTAGAAATGCAATCAATGAATCAAGTCAAGTCAATCAAGTGGGGGATAGGGCCGTTGCATAGAGAAGGGGAGATGAAGAGAGAGGTGATAGAACGAGATGGGATAGGGAGGGATAGATAGATGGATAGAGAGAGAGAGATGCGTAGATCATGCACATCATGCACACCTGTAATAACAGAGGGCATTATTTTATTTATTAAAAACCTTTTAAACATATTATTTATATTAACATGTTATTTATTTGTTTGTTTATTTGTTGCTGTTGTTGTTGTCATATATGACCAGTAAATGTGAAAACTTAAGTGTCATCCATATTGGGTAAGCTCAGCCACCAATGGGGTAAGTTGAGCCAGTGGCTCAACTTGCCCCACATCTAATGGCTCATCTTACCCCGTGGCCACCATTTTGTAGAAAAATGCTAATAAAGGGGATTAGGCTAATCAAAATTATTTTTATTAGCATTCATATCATAGCTTAGAAAGCCACTAACTTAACCCTAATGTGTCTAAATATTATTCTACTTTTGTCTTCTCTAAATCATCTTCACTGTGGACAAACATGGAATTGACTTAGAAAGCACAAAAACACATTTTTATAAATATCTCCCTCACCTAGTTTGACATGTGGTGCTCCTCTCCACAAGTGTAAGTAAATGGTCCCGCCCCCCTTTGAATGTGGTCACATGGTCACATTTGTTTACTGTTTCTTAGAAACAGGGGGTGGCTCATCTTACCCCCTGGCTCATCTTACCCCGCTCTCCCCTACTGGTTTTTGCTACTTTGGTGAAATCGAGAATTTTAATTGATTTTCGTTTTTATAAAGAAATGGGAGATGTTGAAACCTTTGAAGACTTATGGTGTCAGAATAATGCTTTGTGTGCAGTCTCAGATGATATTGTGAATTTTAAAAATGTTTTACATGTCAATTGATATGGTTTGTTCAAACTTCTGTGTGCTTTTTATTTATTTAATTTCATTTATTCATGCAAACTCACTCAGAGGTGTTTCACTTTTAATGTAATCTAAAAATATCACAATGATATTTTTGTATGTCTTTTAAAGTTCTTTTGTAATAAATGATATTTTGAAAATTCAAATTCTCTTTCTCTCTGTCTCTCTCTCTCTCCCCCCATCTATTAATGTTAATAGCTAGGCTAATCTCTCTGTCATCACTTTTCACAGACAATCACTAAACACCTCCATGTGTGTGTTTTAGTTTTTCCATACACTTTGTCGCTACTGTTGAGTCTATTTTCCCCAATAAACAGCTTACAACAGAGTGTAAACTTAAATCGCCCCTGAGCCGCTGGTCACTTCAGCTGCTAATGATTAAAAACCGCAAAGCTGTAAACGTGTGTTAAAGATAAATATGTAATTATCATCATTAGAACCACTATTTAAGCTGCTTAAACTGTTTATGGTTAGCATTTAGCACACATTAGCACGGTGATTCAGGCCTTTATTATTCTGAATTAATTATTTATTATTTGTTTAAGATTCAGGAGTCCACTGCACTCTCTTTATCCTTCCCGAACAAAAGCTGACATCGAGAGAAGAAAAGTGAAGAACAAAACTCAAGGTACTGAGTGTTAACGGTGTTGTTTAACTGCACTGCGCTGTGGGATCGTGCACTCTGCCTTCAGTGCTTTCTCCAACATCTCCACGACATGCGCTGGATTTATTTTTGTTGTTGTTTTTAGGCGCTTACAGTGACACCTGACCGTGATATGGAGCCCCTAAAGGGACGTGTATGAGAAACGACCCGAGAGATGCCTGAACTCCGTAAATATGATGAAGTGTTTCTGACAGGAGAATCACCATACAGAGGGATAGACTAAAGAACACAAACTGTACCAGAGCACATCATAAATCAACTAACACACCACGTGCACAGTGATTTATTTTTATTTTTTGGGGGGGAGATATCCCAGTTGGGGCGCTGCATAGTTATTCAATTTTATTTGTACAGCAGTTTTAACAACAGACATTGTAACAAAGCAGCTTTACAGAAATATATAAATCTCTGATATAAATTTTAAAGATATGTAGACATTTATCCCTAATGAGCAAACCTGATGCGATGAAGAAACCTTGAGAGGAACCAAACTCAAAAGGGAACCCACCCTCATCTGAGTGAGAACAGATAGTGTGAGAGTGGGGGACTGACAGCATCCATACATCCCAGTTTACCAAAACACTCTATGCCTGAGGATCCTCCAGATCTACACCTTTACCTCATAAAATTAACAAAAGGCTTGACTAAACAGATATGTTTTCAGCCGAGACTTAAACGCTGAAACCGTCTGAGTCCCGAACACTACTTGGAAGGCTGTTCCATAACCGTGGGGCTTTGTAAGAAAAGGCTCCGCCCCCTGATGTAGCCTTCACTATACCAGGTACCAGCAGATAGCCTGCACCTTTTGATCTAAGTAGGCGTGGCGGGTCATAGAGGACCAGAAGTTCACTCAGGTACTGTGGTGCGAGACCATTCAGTGCTTTAAAGGTCAATAGTAGTATTTTATAATCAATACGAAATTTGATTGGGAGCCAATGCAGTGTGGATAAGACAGGCGTGATGTGATCATATTTTCTAGTTCTAGTAAGGACTCTTGCTGCTGCATTTTGAACTAACTGGAGCTTGTTTATGCACTTATTGGAACATCCAGACAGTAAGGCATTACAATAATCCAACCTGGAGGTAACGAAAGCATGGACTAGTTTTTCTGCGTCATGTAGTGACATTAAATTTCTTATCTTAGCAATATTTCTGAGATGAAAGAAAGCTATCCGGGTGATGTTATCAATGTGAGTTTCGAATGAAAGACTGGGGTCAATAATCACTCCGAGGTCTTTTACTGCTGCATGTGAAGAAACAGAAAGGCCATCCAGAGTTACTGTGTAATCAGAAAACTTACTTCTAGCTGCATGTGGTCCGAGTACAAGTACTTCATTCTTGTCAGAGTTAAACAGAAGGAAATTAATAAGCATCCAGTGTCTAATGTCCTTCACACATTCCTCAATTCTATTAAGCTGGTGTCTCTCATCAGGTTTTGCAGAAACATACAACTGTGTGTCATCAGCATAACAGTGGAAACTAATACCACGCTTACGAATAATATCACCCAGAGGGAACATATATAAAGAAAAAAGCAGTGGACCCAAGACAGAACCTTGTGGAACACCAAACTTTACCTCAGTATGTCTAGAAAAAACACCATTTACATCAACATACTGATAGCCAGAGCCGGCCCGTGGCATAGGCAATATAGGCAAATGCTAAGGGCGCTGCGTCCATCCAGGGGCGCAGAAATGAGGGGAGAAAAATTATGACTTCCACTATTCTGAAAACGAGTCAGCATTATAATGTCTTAGCCTAATTTAATTGTACAGCAAAGCATGTAGTCAGGGTGCAATTTGTCAAAAAAAGCGGGGTGGGGTGTGGTGGTGGTTGTTAATCATGAAACAATAAGCGCTCAACAGTGGTTCGCCCTGTCTATAGTGTGTCTTCGGGCGTGCAAGTGCGCATCCGCGGCTATTCTCTGTTTTGGCCATGTAATAGCCTAAGTGCAAAGTGTGCCCAGGGGCGCCAAGGGCGACCAAAACCCCACCAAAAAGGAGGGATGGAGTTATTGAATGGAGATGTTACCAAGTGCATCAGTGGTGTACAATGTTTTCAACCACTGTGCTGCCGAACTCTAGTACCGCGGAACACTAGTGTGCCATGAGAGATCGCCAAGTGTACCGTGGAAAATTATAGAATGACTGTATATTGTAATTATTGGCAACAGCATTTTAGTTTCAGTCAACATTTTCTATTGGTGATGTGCCTTGAGATTTTTTCATTGAAAAAAGTGCACCCTGGCTCAAAAAGGTTGAGAAACAAGTGTAGCCTACGCAGTAGCGGTCGGTGATTTCCTTATGCCTACTAAAAATGCACAATGATAGGTTATAAGGGGGGCGGGGGGAGCGGTGTTCATCGGGGAATGAGAATGGCTATCCACTGCAAAAAGTAGCCCAGACTACAAGTGCTTAAATGAAGAAATCCAAACTCTCAGGTGTGCAAGGGCGCAAACGAAGGCTACAGGAAGAAACAAATAGAGCCAAGTATAGAGGTAAGTCTGATCTAATCTCTCATAACCATTATAGTGGCAAATTAATATTTTAGACGCCTGAATCAATGTCTGCCTAGCTAACTAGATGCAAACAGCAATAGACTTCAATAACAAAGTACCCATAATAGCACTTTTGTTTGAAAATACAGCCCACTGATGTCCTAACAGAGTGCTTAAGTTTGCATAATTTAGAAATGTAGAATTTTTTATTCATTTAATTTGTTAATTCTTCAGAGATGACTTAACTTTTAATAGCAAAAAAGAAACTAAAATAATTTCTTGTTTATTGTCCATGCACTACACTTTGAACAGGGTGCGGAAGAGTTTTTGCCCATTATATGGAGATATGTATTGAATTTGTGTGGTCATTTTACTTTGTGACACTTTATGTTAATAATGATAACAATAATAACAATAATGAAAAAGATAAAAATGACTTCTTGTTTATTGTCCATGCACCATACATTGTTTAATAGTAATAGAATAGAGTGATTAGATTAAAGTGTTATTTAGATGTTATAAGAGGGTTTTTTTTCTTGGGGGGGGGCGCCAAAACTCAATCTCGCCTAGGGCAGCCAAAGACCTAGAGCCGGCCCTGCTGATAGCGATCAGTTAAATAAGAGCTGAGCCAGGAGAGAGCCGTTCCCTTAACTCCCACAACATTTTCTAGTCTATCCAGATGAATGGAATGATCAATGGTATCAAATGCTGCACTAAGGTCAAGCAACACAAGCAGCGAGACACAGCCCTGATCAGACGCCAACAGTAGGTCGTTTACTACTTTAACCAGTGCTGTCTCTGTGCTATGATGAGGTCTAAATCCTGACTGATACAGTTTATGGATGTTATTCCTATGTAAATATGAGCATAACTGCTGTGCCACAGCTTTTTCAAGGATCTTGGAGATAAAGGGGAGGTTTGATATTGGCCGATAATTGGACAGCTGACAGGGATCAAGGTCAGGTTTTTTAATCAGGGGTTTGATAACTGCTAGTTTAAAGGATTTGGGTACATTGCCAATCGTAAGAGAAGAATTTATTATTTTTAGAAGCGGTTCAATTACTTCAGGTATTATCTGTTTGAATAGACATGTAGGTAAGGGATCTAGTCCACAAGTTGAGGCTTTTGATGCGGAGATTAATGAAATTAGTTCGGATTCTCTAAGGGGAGTAAAACATTCTAATTGTTGATCTGATAGTCATATTGTTAACTACAGGGTCACTTACATTGTCTGACCTTAAATTTTGTTTAAAGTTTGAATTTGTTGGATATTGTCAATTTTGTCACTGAAAAAAATTCATGAAGTCGTTGCTACTACATACTGCATGTGTCTATAGTGGACTTATTCCTGGTTAATTTTGCTACAGTATTAAATAGGAATCTAGGATTATTTTTATTATCTTCTATTAGGGTGTAGAGATATGTTGACCTAGCAGCACTAATAACTTTTCTGTACTTCAGGAAACTCTCCTTCCATAAGAATTGGAACACTACCAATTTTATTTGATGCCATTTCCAGTGTCATCACTCATGTTTCAGATTGTAGAAATATTTTTTATTATTAAATTCCATTCTAACTGTGCTTGCAGTGATCATAAGCAACAACAACATTTTCCTGTGACATCAGAGTGACACACAAGTGCCAACTTCTGACTGCAGTAACAACAACAACACCACGGCACCGAGCAACACACCAGCACCAGGGTCGCCAAATACATCATACACAGTCCAGTGTGTTTCAGGGTGGCGTCAACACTCACTCTATAACATGTACTTCTATCTTCATGGAGACATGTGGTGTCCACAACAACTCACACACACACACACACACACACACACACACACACACACACACACACACACACACACACACGCACACATGCATCATTATTAACCCCAAACTCTGAACACATCTGTCCTTCAAATATGCAAACAGTTCTGTATGAATGTGTCTTTTGTGTTGTTTCTTTCTCTGTTGTCAACATATGCTTACAATCTGTGCTCTGGTGTCGTTCGTGTGTGTGTGTGTGTGTGTGTGTGTGTGTGTGTGTGTGTGTGTGTGTGTGTGTGTGCGTGTGTGTGTTCTACAGCAGGGGAAATGACTGCAACTGACAACAAAATGGAGAGGGACCTTAAGTGGGTCTGGAGTAAAAATTAAAAGAGATGGGAAAGGAAGACACTGAGAGTGATACTGGAACTCTCTGTGTGTGTGTGTGTGTGTGTGTGTGTGTGTGTGTGTGTGTGTGTGTGTGTGTGTGTGTGTGTGTGAGTGTGTGTGTGTGTAGATTTTAAAAAGGCCACAGCTGTATAACCACTGGAAACAGAGATAGACAGAGACAGTCCCATTTTGTCATCAGCGCCTGATTTAAAATCAGTATCAGTGCCAAATGTTAAAGAGGACAGGATAAATGACATCATCATATCTATTCTCATTCATTCTCTCTCTCCCTCTCTCTCATTCTCTTTTTTTTGTCTCTCTCTCCCATTCTCTCTCTCTCTCATTTTCTCTCCCTCTCCCTCTCTCTCTCTCATTCTCATCTTTAACAGAGTCAGTAAAATGCTAAGGGTCGTGTCCTGAATCACATACCCTCATGGTCACTCACTGAAAATCACTGCAACTTCAACCACAGAGTCTGAGTTTTATTTGTTTAATCTCACAGTAAACATGCAGTGTCCTAGTTATTATTATTATTATTATTATTATTATGTTTGGAGGTATGTCAGTCCCTGAGTAGCATGAAAGGCACTTATAAATAAAACTCTTCATTAAATTATATTCATATTCAACATACAAAAGAAGCATGATTCAAAATCTAAAGTGCACGACTGACTGAAGGCTCGGTCCCACAATACTGAGAACTATAAACTACAGGGGACCCATTTATTTATGTGGCCAGTGGGTGGCACAGTGGTGTAGTGGTTAGCACTGTTGCCTCCCAGCAAGAAGGTCCTGGGTTCAAATCCAGTGGCTGGCGAGGGCCTTTCTGTGTGGAGTTTGCATGTTGTCTGTGTGGGTTTCCTCCGGGTACTCCAGTTTCCCCCACAGTCCAAAGACATGCAGGTTAGGTTAACTGGTGGCTCTAAACTGACTGTGAGTGTGAATGATTGTTTGTTTCTGTGTCAGCCCCACAATGACCTGGTGACTTGTACCCTGCCTCTCGCCCATAGTCAGCTGGGTGCCATAGTCAGTTCTACAGGGCAAGTGGGGATAGGCTCCAACTTGCCCTGTAGATAAGCAGCTACAGATAATGGATGGATGGGTATGGTCGGTGCTCACACCAGAGTGATAACGATCCCTATAACCCAGGCTTGGATTTATCCATATCGATGCTTCTGGAGCCATTTTTCCAGACCTGATCCGATAAAACATCTGACCAATCAGGTCATTGTTTCCATGTGCCATTGTCTGAGCACGTGATATTTCCCCAGGCATCTTTCTACATCCTTGTTGTATCCTGACGTCACGGAATATGGATTCATTGAAAATAAAACATATATAGTGCCTTGAAAAAGTATTCATACCCCTTGAACTTTTTCACATTTTTCCACCTTACAACCACGAACTTAAAAGTTTTTTACTGAGATTTTATGTGATAGACCAACACAGAGTAGCACATAATTGTGAAGTGAAACGAAAATGATAAATGGTCTTCAAAATTTTAAACAAATAAAAATCTGAAAAATGTGATGTGCATTAGTATTCAGCCCCCCTGCGGCAATACTTTGTAGAGCCACCTTTTGCTGCAATTACAGCTGCAAGTCTTTTGTGGTATGTCTCTACCAGCTTTGCACATCTAGACACTGAAATTTTTGCCCATTCTTCTTTGCAAACTAGCTCAAGCTCAGCCAGATTAGATGGAGAGCGTCTGTGAACAGCAATTTTCAAGTCTTGCCACAGATGCTCAATGGGATTTAGGTCTAGACTTTGACTGGGCCATTCTAACACATGAATATTCTTTGATCTAAACCATTCCATTGTAGCTCTGGCTGTATGGTTAGGGTCATTGTCTTGCTGGAAGGTGAATCTCCTTCCCAGTCTCAAGTCTTTTGCAGCCTCCAACAGGTTTTCTTCCAGGATTGCCCTGTATTTAGCTCCATCCATCTTCCCATCAACTCTGACCAGCTTCCCTGTCCCTGCTGAAGAAAAGCATCCCCACAGCATGATGCTGCCACCACCATGTTTCACAGTGAGGATGGTGTGTGCAAGGTGATGAGCAGCGTTAGTTTTCCGCCACACATAGCGCTTTGCATTTAGGCCAAAAAGTTCAACTTTGGTCTCATCTGGCCAAAGCACCTTCTTCCACATGTTTGCTGTGTCTCCTACATGGCTTCTGGCAAACTGCAAACGGGACTTCTTATGCCTGTCTTTCAACAATGGCTTACTTCTTGCCACTCTTCCAAAAAGGCCAGATTTGTGGAGTGTATGACTTATAGTTGTCCTGTGCACAGATTCTCCCACCTGAGCTGTGGATTTCTGCAGCTCCTCCAGAGTGATCATGGGCCTCTTGGCTGCTTCTCTGACCAGTGCTCTCCTTGCTCGCTCTGTCAGTTTAGGTGGACGGCCATGTCTTGGTACGGTAGGTTTGCAGTTGTGCCATACTTTTTCCATTTTTGAATGATGGATTGAACAGTGCTGCTTGAGATGTTCAGAGCTTGGGATATTTTTTTATAACCTAACTCTGCTTTAAACTTCTCCAGAACTTTATCCCTGACCTGTCTGGTGAGTTCTTTGGTCTTCATGATGCTGCTTGTTCTTCAGTGTTCTCTAACAAACCACTGAGGCCTTCACAGAACAAGTGTATTTATGCTGAGAGTAAATTACACACAGTAGGACTCTATTAACTAATTAGATGACTTCTGAAGGCAATTGTTTGCACTGGATTGTATTTAGAGGTATCAGAGTACAGGGGGCTGAATACTAATGCACACCACATTTTTCAGATTTTTATTTGTTTAAAATTTTGAAGACCATTTATCATTTTCGTTTCACTTCACAATTATGTGCTACTCTGTGTTGGTCTATCACATAAAATGCCAATAAAAAAAACTTTTGAGTTCATGGTTGTAAAGTGGAAAAATGTGAAAAAGTTCAAGGGGTATGAATACTTTTTCAAGGCACTGTAATACAAAACACAGATCTTTTATTCACAGATATGTGATTATTTTCCATGAAATATCAATAATAAATTAATGAAGTAAACATATAAATGCAGGTAAGATATTTTAATGATGAACTTCATCAGTCCAAACATTTAATTGTTTTAGATTTCTTAATTTTTTATCCATGATGCCTCATCCGTATGAAATCTGTAATATACTGAAATGTCCATGACCAATCCGTAAATTATTAGCATCCGTAACCTCTCCATATTTTTATCCTTTTTTATTATATTTCCATAATCCGTGACCTATCTGTATTTTATCAGCCACCGGAGTGTGTGCATGGGTTGTTTTGGAGTCCAAGCTGTACAGTGTGACCTGGAATAATGTGCTACTACTTGGAAAAAAACTTCCATGACTATTCTGTGTTTCTTTCCCTGAATGTCAGGACCGAGTGGTATTATAGTGGGGATTATAGTTGTGTTTATCGGTATTAGTGTTTTGGGACCGGGGCCCTAATGCCTCATTTCCACATGGTTTTGTTTGGTGTCTGTAATTCAGTGTGAGCTACACAATGTGCCCTCTTGTGTTCAATGTAAGGAAATGCATTTCTTTACCAATGGATCGAAACGTTTCTGACGATGACGCCAGTGCACATGAGCACGATCTGTATTTATTCACATTACCGATTAAAGCACAGTGAAAGCTCATTAAACACCGACATCTGTACAAAGTTGTAGGATTACACAAACTCTGTCTTCAGACTATGTTTGATTAACTCCAACACTTTTATTGAACTTTGATCTTGTTGCTGTTACCAACAGATAGAACTGTATGTTTTAGCAAAAATAAAATTACTCGGATTTGAAAAGGTGTTAAATGAGCTAAATTCGTTTCTTTATATTCTTATACAATTACATGACTATCAACTTCGTCAACCTACTGAATCGAAGGCAATAGCTTGTTCGCTAATTCACTTTTCCAATGCTAACTTCCTGGTACACAGTGCGTACAGTATCTCTGAAATCCACCGCGAACATTTTTCAACAAACTCAAGGCGAACTGGAAACAAACAAACAAACAAACATTAAGAGGAGTCGTTTCACAAAAACAGTACATGAACAGTGCTCTATCGAAACGGGGCGTAATTCCTACAACTACACGTAATTCCCTCATTCATTCTGGGATGTCGGATTCTTTCAGGAACAGAATGAGGAACCTTGACATTTAACTCCTTTTTCTGAATAGGTTAATGGTGTAAGTAAAACAAATGTCCGAAGTGTGTGATGGACGCCGTAAACACAGTGTGTGTGTAGGCCCCTCTAGTGGCTCACTCTATTCCTTCCAAAGAATTTTTTAGGGAGCGACTCTGATGATCAAAAGAAAGTTCGCCTTATTTTGTTCATTTCTAGTCAGATTTAATGTGATAAATACTTACATCCTCATTTCTAACTTGTTGACATTTCACAACATTAACTGGTCACATAAACGGATAAAAACTACAACACTTTAATAAAGAGAATTGTGGATAGCATATTTATTCTAGGGCGGCACGGTGGTGTAGTGGTTAGCGCTGTCGCCTCACAGCAAGAAGGTCCTGGGTTCGAGCCCCGTGGCCGGCGAGGGCCTTTCTGTGTGGAGTTTGCATGTTCTCCCCGTGTCCGCGTGGGTTTCCTCCGGGTGCTCCGGTTTCCCCCACAGTCCAAAGACATGCAGGTTAGGTTAACTGGTGACTCTAAATTGACCGTAGGTGTGAATGTGTGTGAATGGTTGTCTGTGTCTATGTGTCAGCCCTGTGATGACCTGGCGACTTGTCCAGGGTGTACCCCGCCTTTCGCCCGTAGTCAGCTGGGATAGGCTCCAGCTTGCCTGCGACCCTGTAGAAGGATAAAGCGGCTAGAGATAATGAGATGAGATGAGATATTTATTCTATCCACATTCACTGGAAATGATAAATGGCACACTCTGATTGGCTACTCTACGACTAGGATATCAAGTCAACTTTATTGTCAAATATGCTATACATGCTCGACATACAGCACAGATGAAATTTCAGTCCTCTCTGACCCACAGTGCAAACAGGCAATGCAATAAATACAAATAGAATAATTGAAAAAACAAACAGTATAAACAGTATAAACACTCTAGATAAGAACTAGACATAAACTAAACACACACACACACGTAAATTGGTGCAAATAAACAGTCAAGGGCACTTGAGGTATAGCAGGTAAACATGAAATAAGCAGTATAAACAATAAAGTAATGGCTGTTAAGATGAGGTAGTGCGGAATAGTGCAAATGAGCGAGGTAAAGTGAGATGTGCGGTCCCTGAGTTCAGTGTGTTAATGAACGTTGAGAGTATGTATGTATGCATGTACGTGTGTGTGTGTGTTGGGGGGGGGGGACTGTGAGGATGACATGTCAGATGCTGAAGGGGGGGCAGGGGTGTGTGCGAGCAGAATCTGTGGCAGGGGGCAGAGGGGGAAGGAGGGGCAGAACAGGGAGGGAGTTGAGCCTCCTGACCGCCTGGTGAAAGAAACTGTTCTTGAGCCTGCTGGTTTTGGCCCGGAGACTCCGCAGTCTCCTCCCCGATGGCAGCAGACTGAAGAGGCTGTGAGATGGGTGGGTGGGGTCACCTGCAATCCTGATGGCTTTGTGGGTGAGGCGGGAGTTATAGATATCCATAAGAGAAGGGAGAGAGACATCAATGATCCTCTCAGCTGCTCTCACGATGCGCTGCAGAGTCTTGCAGTAGGACACGGTACAGGCGCCGTACCACACGGTGATGCAGCTGGTCAGGATGTTCTCGATGGTGCCTCTGTAGAATGTGTGCATGATGGGGGCCGGGACTCTTGCTCTCCTCAGTTTGCGGAGGAAGTACAGACGCTGTTGGGCTTTTTTGGCCAGTGATGCAGTGTTGTTGCTCCAGGACAGGTCTTCAGAGATGTGCACACCCAGAAACTTGGTGCTGCTCACCCTCTCCACTGCAGCACCGTCGATAGATAGTGGAGCATGCTGGGTGTGCGCTCTCCTGAAGTCCACAACAATCTCCTTCATCTTCTCCACGTTCAGGCGGAGATTGTTGTCCTTGCACCACATGGCCAAGCGGCTCACCTCACTCCTGTAGATTGTCTCATCGCCATTGTTGATGAGACCCACCACAGTCGTGTCATCCGCAAACTTAATGAAGAGATTAGAGTTGGATGTTGGTGTGCAGTCGTGGGTCAGCAGAGTGTATCAGCTCATATACTGTGAGTAGAGAAAAATAAAATGGCGGAGCGTGTTGCTGAACCAACCGAGGACGAAATAAAAACTCTACTCGAAAACAAAACCACAAAAACTGTTATCAAGCGTGTAAAAGAAACAGAAATATTTTTATTTGTTTTCCCCCCAATAGCTCCTGTTCCACACTCCAGCCCAGTCAGTGGCAGTAATGCACCTTTAAGTTGGTTTGCCAACCAACAAAAAACCCTAAAGAAGAAGAAACCCCCAAAAATACAAAGCAACAACATATGGAATGAAAGTATTTGATGGTAAGAACGGACCTTTTTTATTTTTCAAGAATTATTATTATCGCATTTTTCACAAATTGCTCCTGTCATTTCATTGGTTTGTTTACATTCTAAGCGGAAATTATTTTGTCAGACGTTTTGTTTAAAATTTTTATTTATCGAATTTGCAAAAAAATAAAAATGCTCTGTTTCTCAAAATCCAGTGAATGTGTATAGAATAAAACAGTTATACCACTCAATCTTGGTGCTATGCGCCTCATCGGCTATCAGCTCATGTATGACTCAAATTCGGCCCGTAACACTGACTTCCATCATCATGAAGTGCTTTGAGCGACTGGTCATGCAGAACATCAAGTCCATCCTCCCTCCTTCCCTCTCATGACCCGTTCCAGTTTGCATATAGGTCAAACAGGTCAATAGAAGACGCTATCTCTGCTGCTCTCCACCCAGCCCTCACTCACTTGGACTCAAAGAACACCTGTGTGTGAATGCTGTTCTTGGATTACAGTTCAGCATTCAACACAATCATTCCCCAGCAGCTAATACAAAAACTTAGACATTTGGGGCTCAACACCTCTCTTTGTAACTGGGTGCTGGACTTTCTTACAGGGAGGCCACAGAACATTCGGGTCGGCAGTAACACCTCCATGCTGACCCATGACTGTGTACCAATCTACAGCACCAACCACATCATCAGGTTTGCGGATAACACGACTGTGGTGGGCCTTATCACTAACAACGACGAAGCCTACTACAGGAATGAGGTGAGCCAACTGGTCCAGTGGAGTAAAGACAACAATCTCTTCCTGAACGTGGAGAAGACCAAAGAGATTGTGGATGACTTCAGAAGAGGTCACTCACAGCATCTCCCTCTGACCATCGATGGTGCTGCAGTGGAGAGGGTGAGCAGCACCAAATTCCTAGGGGTGCACATCGCTGAGGACCTCTCCTGGTCCAACAACACCGCATCACTGGCCAAGAAGGCTCAAACTCGCCTCTACTTCCTCTGCAAACTGAGGAGTGCACGAGCCCCACTCCCCGTCATGTGCTCTTTCTACAGGGGCACCATTGAGAGTGTCCTCACTGGCTGCATCACTGCGTGGTACGGAGGCTGCAGTGCCTCCTGCCGGAAGACTCTGCAACGCATAGTGAACACGGCCAGCAAGATCATCGGTATCCCTCAGCCCTCCCTTACGGACATCTATCACTCCTGTCTCACCCGCAGAGCCATCAGCATCGCTGGTGACACCTCCCACCCTTCACACTCACTCTTCAGCCTCTTGCCCTCAGGGAAAAGATACCGGAGCCTCCTGGCCCGCTCCACAAGACTGCTGAACAGCTTCATCCACCAAGCTTTTTTTTTTAACCTTTATTCGTCACATGCACACTTCAAGCACAGTGAAATTCATCCTCTGCATTTAACCCATCTGAAGCAGTGAACACACGCACACACTCAGAGCAGTGGGCAGCCATACCAGAGTGCCCAGGGAGCAGTCAGGGGTTAGGTACCTTGCTCAAGGGCACCTCAGCCCAAGGCCACCCCACATCAACCTAACTGCATGTCTTTGGGTTGTGGGGGAAACCGGAGCACCCGTAGGAAACCCATGCAGACATGGGAGAACATGCAAACTCCACACAGAAAGGCAGAAAGTTCGAACAGAAAGTTCGAACCCAGAACCTTCTTGCTGTGAGGTGACTGTGCTAACCACTACACCACTGTGCCACCCTGTCAGGATGCTGAACTTTGTCCACCACCTACCCCCTACCCCTGGTCTGTAACACCTTCATTCACACAAGAAACTCTATCTCATCCGTTTGCACATCACACTACAATCATTTGCATTACTGCTGTATCTGCTGCTATTGCTCATTTGCACTACTGTCATATACACCTCATAAGCTGCTCTTCTAGCACCTTCTCCGTTACAGATACTGTACTGTATTTGCAATACTGCTATTTTGTACATTGATTTTAGAGTGTATTTTTACTTCTATTATCTATATTTTATAAATATTTATATATTGTTTTTCTTAATATAAATATTTTTAATCTGATTATACAAGTAAGGAGAGAGAGAGAGAGAGAGAGAGAGAGAGAGAGAGACGGCATTTCGATTCTCCTATATGTCCTGGATATATAGTGAATTGACAATAAAAAATCTTTGAATCTTTGAAATGGACGCGAGTGTTTGACTGGGAAATCCACCACTCGTATTTTTCATCCGCGCTCCATCTGAGACACGGGCGATTGCTCTAAGATAACAAGGGAGGCTCAGCCTCTTCTAAAAATTCTGGATCTGAAATAGCAATGTTATAAGTTATAACATTGCTATTTCAGATCCAGAATCATAGAAATATATGTGCTCAACCCAACTACAGTGCGAAATCATTCCGTTATAACTTTCCCCAGTTCGCCTAATGTGTGCGTGAGTTTTTCCCCCTCGTGACGGCGCGATGCAGCGCAGCCTCAGTGGACTTGAATGGCATTTGGGAGCTATGCGCTTTCAATATCAAAATGCAAGACGGTTATTGGACAAATACTGCGAAAACGCCCGCCCACCGGACTCCCAGCCTCAGTGGACTTCAATGGCATTTGGGAGCTATGCGCTTTTCAATATCAAAATGCAAGCCGATTATTGGACAAATACTGCGAAAACGCCCGCCCACGGACTCCGAGCCTCACAGTGGGAGGGACATGGCAGTTTCCGCGAGGAGACTGGTGATTGCTGAAAGCGACCGGATATTTTCTTTGATTGACAGCTCGTTTCAACTATAGACAGGCAGCGGTGAATTTCAGTTCAGTCCCATGCGGATTCGCAAGTGCTGTGGTGTATTGTAAGAGATCAGCTTACATTTCGATTTCATTCATTACATACGGTTTCTACCAGCTTTTTTAGTTTGTATATATTTTCATTGTAAATAAAGTGTAAATATAGTGTTGTCAAGTTTGCTATCTTAGTTCCAGAAATTTCGTTTATTTGAGTGACTGAACTTGAACTTGAGGGGGCTAGTCAGCTAGCAAGAAAGCTGCGCACGGATGCCAAGCATTGCTGATTTAATTTTGGCGAAGCCATTTGCCAGTCTTCCTTTCGAGGAAAAAATCAAAATTAAAGAGCAGGATAGACCAACGCCTCAAACTGACTTGGTGAAAAAGGTAGGGAATAATACTCGTTCCTTTCAGCTCTCCTGGTACGAGAAAGTGAATTGGCTAACAGCAAGTGACCCACATCAACAACAGTAAATAGGCTACTTTAGTAATATATCATGGATGGACCAAAAATATAGAATCTATTTAAAATGTTTATGCTGATTATATTATATTGGAATATATATTTTTCTGGATATGAATTAAACACAGCTACAATTTGGAAAACATTTTTAAACAAAAACACAGCCGAGAACATTTCACACTACAGACCTGGATTAAAAGTGAAGGGTTATCAAAATTGTCAATAAAACATTTGTCAGTCAAAATAAGTAAAATATAGGGAAAGTGTCATTGAATGAAATGTGTGACACCCAGTTCTATGTTTGGCTCCCCAAGGTCAGTGCTTGTGCCTATTCCAGAACACTCTGCTGTTACTGCTGAGGTTCCTGACAAAGAGCTGCTTTCAATAATGATCAATTTTTAAACAACATGCCACAATTTTAAAATATAAAATGTTAAAATATACCCCCCCCCCCAACACACCCATCATGTATATTGGACAGTAGGCTAATGGGCCAAAAGAACCTGTTATTTCACAGTTTGTGACCCTGCCAACAATCAGCCAGATCAGAGGCAAGAGTATGGGCAAAATTTATGTGTTTTTTCTTTTTTCTTTTAAAATCTGGAAATATCGTAACTGACCAGCCTCCCCTGTTTGAAAGACTACCAGCCGCCACTGATCTGAGACATGGAGAACCAAAACTGAGACATCAATCTCTACCTGTCACTCGTGAGGAAATCAATGATAAATTTGTTTTGATAAATTTGGGGACTTTGTTTGTGAATTTGTTGATATAATAAAAAGAAAATCACATGTTGGCTCGAAGATATGAAGTTTATCTTCTCGTGTTGAAAAACTTACATTTTTCATACAAAACGCATTGCAGATCTCATCTCATCTCATATCTCATTATCTGTAGCCACTTTATCCTGTTCTACAGGGTCGCAGGCAAGCTGGAGCTTATCCCAGCTTACTACAGGCGAAAGGCGGGGTACACCCTGGACAAGTCGCCAGGTCACCACAGGGCCGACACATAGACACAGACAACCATTCACACATTCACACCAACGGTCAATTTAGAGTCACCAGTTAACCTAACCTGCATGTCTTTGGACTGTGGGGGAAACCGGAGCACCCAGAGGAAACCCACGCGGACACGGGGAGAACATGCAAACTCCACATAGAAAGGCCCTCACCGGCCACGGGGCTCGAACCCGGACCTTCTTGCTGTGAGGCGACAGCGCTAACCACTACACCACCGTGCCGGCATTGCGGATCTGAGTGACATATTTCTTGATGTTTCACTCTGATGACGTCACTCCCAGTGTTTTCCCGCTGATTAGACACGTGTTGTCAAAATGGCGAACCGGTTCAAAATTAAAATTATTTTCATTAACTTGCATTCTTTTTTTTTTTTTTTTGTGTGTGTGTGTCCATAGAACATTACACAGTGGTGTGAAGATATTAAGTTTATCTGCTCATGTTGAAAAATATTTTCATTCGTTCACTTTACTTCTATGGATTAAGATGACCACACACACAATCTGAGAAAGAACCAGTTCACGACGCCCTAAAGTTCATACAGAACTCATTCTTTCATAGAATCATATTTAAATATGAAGTAACTGTTTAATTACCAGTGTATAGAATTTACTAAACATTTCTTTGATTCTTGGTGCCTATGAATCTTTAGTGTTTATTACAACCCCGATTCCAAAAAAGTTGGGACAAAGTGCAAATTGTAAATGAAAACGGAATGCAATAATTTACAAATCTCAAAAACTGATATTGTATTCACAATAGAACATAGACAACATATCAAATGTCGAAAGTGAGACATTTTGAAATTTCATGCCAAATATTGGCTCATTTGAAATTTCCTGACAGCAACACATCTCAAAAAAGTTGAGACAGGGGCAATAAGAGGCTGGAAAAGTTAAAGGTACAAAAAAGGAACAGCTGAAGGACCAAATTGCAACTCTCATTAGGTCAATTGGCAATAGGTCATTAACATGACTGGGTATAAAAAGAGCATCTTGGAGTGGCAGCGGCTCTCAGAAGTAAAGATGGGAAGAGGATCACCAATTACAGTAAAATTGCAAAGAGTTTGAACATATCATCATCTACAGTGCATAATATCATCAAAAGATTCAGAGAATCTGGAAGAATCTCTGGGTAAGGGTCAAGCCCAGAAAACCATACTGTATGCCCGTGAGCTTCGGGCCCTTAGACGGCACTGCATCACATACAGGGATGCTTCTGCATTGGAAATCACAAAATGGGCTCAGGAATATTTCCAGAGAACATTATCTGTGAACACAATTCACCGTGCCATCCGCCGTTGCCAGCTAAAACTCTATAGTTCAAAGAAGAAGCCGTATCTAAACATGATCCAGAAGCGCAGACGTCTTCTCTGGGCTAAGGCTCATTTAAAATGGACTGTGGCAAAGTGGAAAACTGTTCTGTGGTCAAACGAATCAAAATTTGAAGTTCTTTATGGAAATCAGGGACGCCGTGTCATTCGGACTAAAGAGGAGAAGGACGACCCAAGTTGTTATCAGCGCTCAGTTCAGAAGCCTGCATCTCTGATGGTATGGGGTTGCATTAGTGCGTGTGGCATGGGCAGCTTACACATCTGGAAAGACACCATCAATGCTGAAAGGTATATCCAGGTTCTAGAGCAACATATGCTCCCATCCAGACGACGTCTCTTTCAGGGAAGACCTTGCATTTTCCAACATGACAATGCCAAACCACATACTGCATCAATTACAGCATCATGGCTGCGTAGAAGAAGGGTCCGGGTACTGAACTGGCCAGCCTGCAGTCCAGATCTTTCACCCATAGAAAACATTTGGCGCATCATAAAACGGAAGATACGACAAAAAAGACCTAAGACAGTTGAGCAACTAGAATCCTACATTAGACAAGAATGGGTTAACATTCCTATCCCTAAACTTGAGCAACTTGTCTCCTCAGTCCCCAGACGTTTACAGACTGTTGTAAAGAGAAAAGGGGATGTCTTACAGTAGTAAACATGGCCTTGTCCCAACTTTTTTGAGATGTGTTGTTGTCATGAAATTAAAATCACCTAATTTTTCTCTTTAAATGATACATTTTCTCAGTTTAAACATTTGATATGTCATCTATGTTCTATTCTGAATAAAATATGGAATTTTGAAGCTTTCACATCATTGCATTCCGTTTTTATTTACAATTTGTACTTTGTCCCAACTTTTTTGGAATCGGGGTTGTATTATTATATATTTGTCTTTTGCTTTTCCATGTAAAATAAGTATCTTATTTAATAAAAGACCACTGCTTGATATTTGCATTCACCACTCGAAGATAAACTTCATATCTTTGCACAACCATGTAATATCCTCAATATAGTATCTTATCATCAGCATCCTTCCGTCTTCGAGAGACAATGGTGTCGCGTCCTCATTTTCTCTCGGCAAAACTGTGCGAGTGGCTGTATCGCTGGGTTCCACGTGACGTCACATCCATCTCATTAGTTATTCAGAACTTTATCTGGTGGTCTACCAAAGCTCAGTTGACAAAGCTTTTGTACGGAGAAGGTGCGTTGCTCGCATGAAAAATGCCTTATGCTTGTGTTGTTTGAATCAATCAAACTGTGAAACTGATAAAAGTTTCTTCAGGGTTCCCCATGAACTAATAAAAAAGGGTGAACAAACAGGATTTCACAAAAAGACGTGGAGAAAAGTGGCTTTTGAACCTCTGACTGAAATCGAAGGGAGCCGAGTCGAAGCATGCTGGAGTTTGCAGTGATCACTTGGTGAAAGGTTTGTATTTCCCTCTCAGCTCTGTCCTTAGTGTTTTCCAAGTACTTTTCTTGCTATGTGTCGTTATTTTACGGTACCTTTTTTAGTCACGAAGTGCTAAAGTCCCCAGCTGTTTCTTTGTTTACTCCTCACAAAGTCCATATGCATGAAGGTCGCGACAAAATTCTTCCCCAGCCATACAGTTACAATGCGCCATGATCACTTCTCCGTCTTGTTTAACTAAGATCCAGGTCTTTAAAGGGGTTTCTGATGATCTGAGAGATAATAGCCAACACAAGTGAGAATCAAGCAAACTGTTGTTTGTTTACACTTCAACTTGCAGCACTTCGTTGTAAAGATGTGAACAAAAAGCTTAAAAAAAACCCACTTACACGGACAAAAACAAAACAATACAGGATTCACTGGGCAGCGACTTGATACTGAGGTCCTTTACCCAGCTACATACAAAAAAAGTTGTAAGCCTCCATACTCTTCCACGCCTTCATCCGTTTTGCGGTGTAGAAGGACATCTGCAACACCAGATAGTTCAAGATGTCAGGGAACTCAACTGAAGGGTAGTTTTCGAGATCGTATGACAAATCCTTCTTTCCCAGACTGTAGGGGTCGATTCCACTGCACAGCAATCTTCTGAATATATCTAAAGCCAGCAGTGGCTTCTAGATTAAGAGCGTACTCTGATAAGTTATCGCTAGTTGTTTGCACTACAGCAGCCGTTTAGACCACCAGCTATTTCACTTCCCATAAAACCACTAAGAAAAGTCATGTGACTGAAACCCATCAATCAACCAACTCTTGAGTGACAGTCTCTGTTGCAATTACTGCATCTGAATGTAGATACCTGTCAAGGCAGCTGTCATTTCCTCTTTCTCCTGGCTCTCTTTTCAGAAAGGCCTTTATAGCCCAGGAGTAATAGGGTTATACCTGGAACAAATTAGTAACAAGCTGAAAATTTCAGAATATGTTCAGAATACCTTTAGGAATAACATACTAAAAGTCCCCGGAAATCCCCCTTGTGCTCTCTGAGAAATTCAAGATGGCGTCCAAAATGGCCGCCAAATGGAGATCTGCCCAATCTCAGGCCCAAAACAAAATATTAATGCAATTAAAAGGTCAGAATATATGTTTTGTAGGGTAGGAGAGTAAATTCCAACGTGTGTATTAATTACATTGTGTATTAATATTATATAATAACAATGTACACATTATTATAACAGTATATTTGTGTATAGTGCGGATCCATTGGTTACTCGTTCACTCCGTATCATCCTATTCTGTTCACAAAATAACAAACACAATTACTAGGGGTTGGAGCACTTATTTTCATTAATATTAAAGTAAATTGGTGGTGTAAAATGAAAAATGGCATGTTAAAAGGTCATGCTGAGTTCAGTCATTTTTAAAAGGTCATGCTGAGTTCAGTCATTTTTAAAAGGTCATGCTGAGTTTAGTCATTTTTTGTCCGAACACACTGGCATTGCTAGTAGTAAAGACTGGCGCTAGAAACTCAAAGATTAATTTTTTTCCACCCTTAAACAAGCTTGAATAAATTCCCTACTTCACTGATGGTACAACAAAGGTCCAAGCATTACAACTGAGGCACTGAGAAGTGTTTAAGTCTACTCATTGTTTATAAGCAAGAGCTTTTATCGAGGCAGACCTTTTTGTCATGAAAGTCGCCGGAATGTTGAAGAAGTGTACTGAAACAGCTTGCCATTGTAGTTTTAGAAGATAGAGTTCTCAAATTTAATTTCCCTTTAATATTTTATCAAAGCTTAAAGATGCACTAAATATTAAGGAAACTGATGTCTAATTGTTGTCTTACATTATGTTCATGCATGTAGGTAGCCTACTAAGCTAATCTGTCAATCATGTCAACCATCAAATTCCATGTAATTTCCACATTAATGACCTTGTAATCTTGGTTAATTTTAACAGTGTGACAATGGTGAATTTGCATTGCTTGTATGAGAGAACATATAATTTAACATTTTAATTGCATTTATATTATGTTTTATCCCTGAGATATTGAAAAATCTCCAATCGGCGGGCATTTTGGACGCCATCTTGAATTTCTCAGAGAGCACAAGGTGGATTCCCGGGGACTTTTAGTATGTTATTCCTAAGAGTATTCTGAAAATATTCTGAAAAATTCAGCTTGTTACTAATTTGTTCCGGGTTGGACTCAATTTTGAGCTAATGCTCTTGGGCTAAAAATGGCTACAGATAACGGATGGATGGATAGTTGTGGTCAGAAGTTTACATACAGTGACATGAATGTCATGGCAATATTTGGTCTTTTTCTGTGGCAGAATGATTGTACAGCACACAGCTTTAATTAAAAAAACACTAGAATTTGGTGCACAAGTTTTAATTTTCTTTGGGTTTTCTGAAATCAGCACAGGGTCAAAATTATACATACAGCCCACCTAATATTTGGGTAAAATGTCTCTTCACAAGATTCCTCTTGACCAAACATTTTTGTTGACCATGAACAAGCTTCTGGCAGAATTCTGGTTGGATATTTCACAACTCTTCATGGTAGAATTGGTAGAGTTCAATTAAATTTGTTTCTCTTGCTATTGACTCGACTTATAAGCATGGTCCATATATTTTCAACAGGGTTGAAGTCAGGACTTGTTTTAAGTAACGTTAACCTGCTTTATCCTCCACAACCAGCTCTGATGCGTGTTTGGGTTCATTGTCCTGTTAGAACTCCGAAGTTGTGTTCAAGTTTCTGATGGTTTATGCTGAAGAATTCTGAAGTAGTCCTCCTTCTTCATTATTCCATCCACTTTGTGCAATGAACCAGTTCCGCTGGCAGCAAAACAGCCCCAGAGCATGATGATCCCACCACCACCACCAGCTGGTACAGTGTCCCTCTGTACATGGTGGTCATTGTGGCCAAACAGCTCAATCTTTGTCTCATCTGACCATACAGCTTTCCTCCAGAAGGATTTCTCTTTGTCCGTGTGGTCAGCTTCAAACTTTAGTTAAGCTTGAAGGTGTCAGTTTTGGAGCAGGGGGTTATTTCTTGGATAGCAGCCTCTTAGTCCATGGTGATCTGAACTGTAGACAGTGATCCATTAGCTTCCAGTTCATGGTAGGGCTGTGCCATGGTGGTTCCCAGGTTGTTCCTGACCATCCAAACCAATTTCCTTTCAGCTGAGGGTGACAGTTTGGGTTTTCTTGAAGCAAAGTGGCTTGGCAAAGTGACGACACCTCACAATAACTTGCATACAATTGTTTGAACTGATCTTGGAATCTGCAGTTGTTTAGAAGTGGCTCCAAGAGACATTCCAGAGTTTTGTACATCTGCGATCCTCTTTCTCAGATCTGCACTGAGCTACTTGGACTTTCCCATTTTACTGTGTGTTGGTCAATCCAATGAGTGCTGTAAACAAACCCTTTTTATGAAGGCACAGAGGAGCTACCAGCTGTAGTCAATCATGATCACTGACAGGAAGTTAAGAGACCTCAGCCTTGGCAAGATAAGAGACATTTTGGAAGTTTCAGCACCTCGGAATTAATAATCTAAGTGGGCATATGTATAATTTTGACCCTGTGCTGATTTCAGAAAAAACAAAAGAAAATTTAAACTTGTGCACCAAATTCAAGTGTTTTTTTAATTAAAGCTGTATGCTGTACAATCATTCTGCCACAGAAAAAGAACAGTTCAAAGAAATTACTGAAAGCCCAAATATTGCCATGACATTCATATCCAAGATGACATTCATGTCACTGTATGTAAACTTCTAACCACAACTTTGTGTTATATATTTAAAAAAACAAAAAAACAAAACCACACTTTCTTCTTTTTCACCCCTGTATTACTAGAGACACAGCAACTGCTGGAACCAAACTCCTTGTGCATATGAAACTCGGCCAATTAACCTGATTCTGATGAGAAACTGTAAATCATCTTAGTGTTAGATGACATACTGTTAAAGGAAATTAATCAACCCCAGGGTGGTAACTGGTGATCACTCAGTGTTTTACTGTCACACACACACCGTGTTTGTTCCTCACATACTGCATTTCATCATACACTCCGTCTCCTCCTCTCCTGTGGCTCTGCTATACGCCAGACGATTGGAGGGAAATTTTAATTAAAAAAAAATAATAATAATCACACTCAAATAAATGCAAATTTATTCAGATGAACTCAGCAGGACATCGAGAACATGAATCAGCTCACATACACACACTTCTCTCTTTTTAAATATTTATTTAGCAGGTTCTTATCGGTCTGAAACAAACAAAAAAAACACAGGGCTTCATAAACTTACACACAGCTGAGAAACAAAAACATAAATTACTTTTATAAAAGGACACAAAAAAGCAAACTGTATTTACATCAGCGAGTATAAACGTGTGTGTGAGTGAGTGATGATGACTAGAAGGAATGTCTTATGATGGCTAACTTCAGGAACAGGTCTATATCTCTCACACACACACACACAAATATATAGAGGCGTGTGCTGGAAATCAGTGATCTTTTCTGGTACTGTTTGTTTGTTTTATACATATATTTACAGTTGAGAAATTTAGATTTTAATCCAGCACGTGCCTTTATATCCGTCTCTCTGTATAATAAATATCAGGGCAGGGCAATCTGATCATGATCATACATGACGACGATTTTGTGATATAATTTATCACAATGCGTGTTTTTGCATCAGGATTTTTAAAACCCCATCCAGCTTCACGTTTATAAACTCTTTCTGTACTGATATCTCGGGAGATTTTCAACACAGACTTTTTTTTTAAAAAGACATTGTAATAATGCGGTACTTTTTTTCCTTTTGTTTGTTAGCAAACGTACATCTACATTACATTTTCCTTCTGAAACATCTCTGATCGTCTCAGGATCTTCTTTCCCCACATCGCAGTCTTCAGGACAGAATTTATAAAACGGAGTCGGACAAAACAAACGTTTACATGTTGGATGAAGGAAAAATAAGATTCTTTTTGGTTAAAAAAGTTCTCTAAAGCAAAAGTGGAACAGTGAGAGTGAAGAAGTGCACATGGTCAGATCGCAAACTCCCGTTATTTACAAGCGACCACGTTGGGTTTGTAATCCAAAGTTGCTGCGTCTAAATAACAAACATATAAACGTGTATAAAGCTCCCTTTAAACGTGATTACAACAATAAAGTGTCAAAATTATACGCAGCTAAGATTATCAAATAAAAACCGGTTTTAAATATACACTATATTACAAGCTCAGACTCTGTCGACGCGTTTCTACAACAACTGGAGCTTTAACCTTCACACTGCCAGGTGAAGTCCGGGTCAGAGTTCTCAATCGGCACTTCCTGTGTGCTCAGATCAGGATTCAGGCTCCGCCCACAAATACCAGCGCACGCAGAATCCATTCGAACAGTGGTTATTTTACATCCTAACAGTGCTAGTTTCAGCATTTAAAGCATCATGACTTTGTTACATCAGAATGGACGCCAACAGAAAAGCACACAAATATTTGGGATACAATTCCAAACTTTTCCGAAATTCCGTTTTCCTCCCTCACATAGTAACTGATATCTGCATTGATCATATGTTTCTCATTAAAATAAAAGCACAGTATGATTCTCAAATCATAAACATAAAACAATAAAAAAAACAAACCAACAGTGATGACTGGCATCAAGTAGGAAGTAAAAAAAAAAAATAGACAAAAATATACAGCACACACTCATTAAGGTCTCTCATGGGAATTTGGTGTTCCATACAAGGGAATTCTGTGAGTTTACTGATCCCTACTGGGAAATTATGGGATGTTGGTGCCATCTACTGGGGAATCCTGGGAATTTACGGACTCCTACAGCATAATCATGGTATTTTGGTTACATGTACTGTATACTGGAATTCTGAGTTTAGCTACCCATGCTGGGGAATTCTAGGAATTTAGAGACCTGTATGGATCACTGAACTCCCCAAATTTCCTAGTACACCTAGAAAACCTCCCAGAGCTGTACACAGGGATTTGGGGACTTTGGTAAGCTCTATGATTGAATTCTGGGGATCTGCGAACCCATGCTGCAGAATTCTTAGAGGTCTGCGGATCTGTGCTGCAGAATTCTTGGAGATTTGGGGACCTGTGCCACAGAATGGTTTGGGGTCTGGTGACCCATCCGGTGGAATTCTTGGGGGTTTGGGAACCTGTGCCGCAGAATGCTTTGGGGTTTTCTTGGGGAGACTTTAACTACTCACCCAGTGGAAATTGGTTACAGCTACAGTGTAACCCTATGGTCGAAGCTTGTAAAGACTTACAGTGTCAAGGTTACCATAGAAACAAGCGTAACTTTCGAGCGTTTAAAACATCGTTCTATTTCTTTATCTTCAATGCCATGAGATTTGGACAATCCCAGGGTTACATTTTGCTAGTGGAACCGCAGGAGTTGGGTGATGAGTGGTGGGGAATTCTGGGATTTAAAAATCTCTATATTGTGCGCGTGTGTGTACTTCCCCTTTTTCTCCATTTCATTACGATCCTGACTGTGTGATCAGAAACTCCACCCCCCTCCTCCTGACAGGCAGGGGCTGCCTGCTCGCCGAAGCCCCACCCCCATGTGGTTGCCGGGTGTGGTTGCCATGATGGTGGTGAGACGGAGGGGTGGGTGGTGTGTCTCTAAGCGAGGGTGGGACCACAGAGGATTTGATGGGGATGATTCTGGTGTCCATGACTTCACAGTCCACCTGCATCATGAGCTCATATCCACCCTGAGACGAGTTATACACCGACTCTGAACACCAACACACACACACACACACACACACTTTAATCCTGCTGTACTTATACTGCTTTATAAATAAACCTGACTCGTCTTTGAGGTTTGTTACCGTTGACTGCCATGGCAGGCATGACGAGGGACATTTTGGGTCGTGTGGTTTTGTTGTGACTGATCGCTGGAAGAAGCAGATGATCCTGAGAGAGAGATATTTTTATTACTCCTGCATACATTTTAATCGCTAATTAGCCTGTGAACATCCACTGTGTCTCACCCGTCTGAAAGAGACGACATAAAACGTGTCCTCACGCCGATCAATGGCATCCAGGAAGTCACTATAGCTCACTTCAGGGCCGGGTAAGAGCTGCAGCTGACTGTACACACACACACACACAGAGATATAACTGTCCTTTTAGCTCACACTAATCTGAAATGCATGCTGGGTAATGTAGTCCTCCCACCTCTCGATGGAGCGGTGAGTCTCGATGGGGAGGTAGCGCGAGAAGTTTGTCTTCCTGTGCTGAGCTTTCTGCTGGAGGATACAAATGTGTTACAGTCACAATCTCACACACACATCCACCACAGGAACCTTTTCAGGAACATCTCAGTTGGGGAACCGTTTCAGCAAAGTTTCAGATGTGTTTCCACCACAAGAACATTTGAAGTACGTTTCCACTACAGAAACTTTTTCAAGAACATTTTCAGTATCACCAGAGGAACCATTTAAGGATCACTGTAGGCATGTTAGCACCAGAAAAAGCTTCTGAGGAACAGTGCAGGCGTGTTATCATCAGAGGAACGATTTCAGGAACATTAGGAGCTTTTGGACCAAACAGTTCTAGGGATTCACTGAGAGGAACTATCCCCTGGGCTCCTATTCCCAATGTTCCCGTAGGAATGCTGAAATGACACGAGTCGGTTTGCTAGCATAAATGCTAGCAAAGATTTTTCTATCTCGCTTAGACCCATCAAAATTGCACTGCATTTCCTTCATCACATATATGCTCAATAAAGCCTGGACTTCAATGTCAGTCCATTTGCCCATGTCTCTCCCCCTCATTTTTTAAAGCTAACATTAAAAGCTAACATTTTACATATTTTCAAAAATGGCAGTTGCCGGCACTGCACTGCCTTGTGTTTGACCAGTCAGTGTACTCTTATATCATGCATGGTTCCTCCTGTGCTGGGAGAGAACCTACCCTGAAGCAGGAGCTAAAAAAGTCCCTCAAATTTGTGTTCTAAGAACTACGATCATCCTCAGTTCCTAC
Source organism: Neoarius graeffei (assembly GCF_027579695.1). Classification (NCBI taxonomy): domain Eukaryota; kingdom Metazoa; phylum Chordata; class Actinopteri; order Siluriformes; family Ariidae; genus Neoarius; species Neoarius graeffei. Next base: position 119,082,460 of record NC_083570.1, on the reverse strand, counting down.
AATGCAACACACAAAAAAAGAGGAACGTCCTCCAACAGTTCTAAGAACAATGAGAAAGTTTCCCTGGTCCAAGAGAGTCCATCACCAGAGGAACCATTTCAGGAACATTTTAGCTACTCTTCCACCAGAGGAACCATTTCAACCATCGATCTAATTGTCTGTCTTTTTGACCATCTGATTGTCTGTCTAAACATCTCACCAGCTGTCTAACAGTCATTTGTCTGACTTTCTGTCTACCAGCTTTCTGATCACTGGTCTGTTAAGTTAGCACCAGAGGAACCATTTCTGTGATGAGGGAGGGCTTTTAGCACACATTTTAAGGGATTTTAGATCATTAAAGTTGAGTGCATTCATCACTGGCTACTGGAGCTACGGATTACTTCTAGAGCAGGCTCAGTTTTCTGTGCTTTGCCAGTTGTTTTTGTGGTTGGAATACTGTGTTTTTTTTCTGCTGCTTGTACCTGTTGAATACTCAGCTTTGCTGCTTGTCAGGCGCGTGCTACTCCTTCTTTACCTTGTGTTTAAATCTGCTTCGCTACTAGACGGGATTCGCCCATCAGTTTTGATTACGCGAGCAATCAGCTGTTTTTCCATTTGCTAATCAGCTGGGCCTTTTGTGTGGTTTTCAGCGACGCTCCTTCCCAAAATCTCTCCCCCTCTCCTACATCTCCCTTAACCTGTTCATAATGTGTCTCTACCCCATTCCTGTTTTTGGTCTCACCCACAAAAGGTGCTTCCATTGTTATGGCCCCCTTGCAAGGAGGTTGCCTCTCCAACCTCATCTACCTCCACTGACACCTTCTAGATCACTGCTGGACCATGGAACTGCCAGTCTGTCACATGGAAGGTTGACGTCATCTCTGCCCATGCCTCCCTCCCGTCCTTCAACATCCTTGCACTGACGGACACCTGGATTTCACCTGACAGCACCACAACATCTGCAGCCCCCTCTCCACCTCCTTCTCTCACACTCCTCAACCATCTGGTCATCGTGGTGGTGACACTGGTTTGTTGATCTCTCAGTCGTGCAAGTTCTCACCTCTTCCACCTTTCCATCTCTTCCTTTGAATTTCACTCCATTTCAGTCTCTTCGCCCGTTAACCTTTTTGTCGTTGTTTATCGCCCTCCTGGCCCTGTGATATGTTTCTTTGATGAACTGGACATCCTACTCAGCTCCTTCCCAGAAGATGGCACTCCACTGATGCTCCTGGGATACTTCAACCTTCACCTAGAAGCCTCCCACTCTGCTGCCTTCCTTCCCCTACTCCACTCCTTTGATCTCTCCTGGCTGCACTCGCCTCCAACTTATAAAGCTGGCAACCTTCTCGACCTGGTCTTCCTCAGAAACTGCTCTGCCTCAGGTCCCACAGTCTGACCACCACTCCATTTCATTCCCCCCCCCACTGTTACAGTCTGTTGTAACCTCCACTCCCTCCTCTCTTGCCTCCTTGGTCACTGCCTCCCTCTCCTTGAATCCTTGCCAGTCTCCCCAATGAATCTACTGTAACCTCCCTGCTCTCCTCTCTCTCCTCATCACTGGACACATTATCTCCTCTTGTATCCAGGCCAGCAAGATCTTCCCCTCCTAGTCCCTGGATATCCGAAACTCTTCGCTCCAACAGAATCAGTCTATGTGCAGCAGAAAGGAAGTGGAGAAAATCTAGGGCCCCTGCTGACCTGTCCTGCTACCAGTCCTTCCTTGCTGAGTTCTCAGCCTCACTCAAATCAGCCAAGATCAAGTTTTATCACGCCAAAATTCATACCTCTATCTCCATCCCTCATCAACTGCTTTCTGTTTTCTCTTCAACGCTCCACCAGCTGCACCTCAGTCCTCCATCACTGCAAAAGGACTTCGTGCCATTTTTTGAGGAAAAGATCAAAGCCACAACTCCTTCACCATGCCTGCCATCCCATCCCCTCCCCGGCTCTTGGAGGTAATCTACATTTGTGCTCCATTCTCTCCACCCCTGGACATTGTCATCTCCCTGGGGGACATCTCTAGGTCTCCTTCACCCACTGTGAAGAACCCAGGGATCTTGTCTGAGGACAAACTCTCCTCCTCAGCGAACATCACTGCAGTGATCCGGACGTGTAGATTCTTCAACAACATCTGAAAGATCCACCCTTTTCTTACCACCTATTCTACTCAGCTCCTGGTCCAAGCACTGATCCTCTCCCGCTTGGACTACTGCAACTCTCTCCTTGCTGGCCTTCCAACTTCTGCCATCAGACCCCTGCAGCTCATCCAGAACGCTGCAGCTCGCTTGGTCTACAACCTCCGTTCTTCCCATGCGACTCCTCTGCTTGCTGACCTGCACTGGCTACCTATTGCAGTTCGTATCAAATTTAAGACACTGGTGCTAGCTTACCAGGCTGTCAAGGGGTTAGGGTCAGCATACCTCCAGAGTCTGATCTGCCCCTACATGCCAGCCAGATGCTACTATTGGTCGTCTGGCCCCTCCTCCTCTCAGCTCCTGCACAGCCCGCTCAAGAATGCTGTCTGTCCTGGTTCCCCGTTGATGGAATGACCTTCCCATGGAGGTCAGAACTGCCGACTCCCTGACCACCTTCAAGCGCAGACTGAAGACCCACCTCTTCAGACTGCACCTCTTCCCTGCCCACTGTGTAAATGCGCGTCGGTCTTAACCAACCCAGGCTGCGTACTGTCTCGCCTGGGGTTAGCTGTTTGAGTTCTCTATTTAGTTGTACTTTGTCGTCAACTCATTTATATGGTCAAATTGTTTTTTCCTAGGCTGGTTGAGGAATATTGGTACTTCAACAGAATATTACACCAAGTGTTATTCTGTCACTTGTTTAGTTGGCACTAGAACTTTCTAGTCTACAAGTTCAGCACTTCGTGTACCTGACACTTGTACATTGCTCTGGATAAAAATGTCTGCTAAATGCCATGTAATGCAATGAACACTTGCCATCTAAACACTGCATGTCCTAAGTGTGTGTTTGCACAATGGTGTCTGTGCATGTGTGTGTTAATTTATACCTGTGCTATTTTTGCCTTCTGTGCAATCTTGGGTTTGCGGTTTGTCTTCTTCCTGTTGATCTGATGGCGATGAACCCAACCACGCAACTCATCAGCCAGCCTGAGACAGACAGACACGCACACAAATTAACAAAGTCCTGGTGATTATAATACACATAAGGAGGTCAGGGGTCTTGACCCCAGTCGCTATGCCAACCTGAGTGACTCGGAGCGATTGAACTGTCTGCAGTCAGAGGAGGAGAAGAGCCTGTCGATGTCCTGTAAAACGAGATCCTTCACTTCACTGAACACACTGCTCACGTTCCTGCACAGAGAGATGGACAACGTTCATAAACAAGACTCATGAATATTAAGTTATGATGTTAAATGATTAGTATTAATAATGAGAGTAGTAACCTGAATTGAAAGGTGTCGGTGTTCTCCCTCTCCACCTGTCCTCTCCACCTGTCCTCCCCCATCTCCTCCTCACTGTCCAGCCTGTCCTCCGTCACTCTGTCACTCACCACCCGGCCTGGATCCTGAGCCGTCTCGTATACCAGGAGGCGTCTCCCCGCATGAAGCTCATCTCCTTCCTCCAGCGCAGACGGCAACTTCCTGTCCGTGATGCTGATGAGAAGAATGATGTTTTGATTTATGGCAAACATTTTGTTTGTGAAATTGGTGGTTTAACTGCCGAGTTGTCATCCGTGTTTTACCTGACAGGAGCGAAGCTGAAGGTGATGAACAGCAGCACCACCATCACACACACCGCTCGCTTATTGGTGCCCGATTCAGCACCCTGTTTTTTTTTTTTTACACACACACACACACACGTTCTCAGGTGCCCATTTGTAAAAATACACTAACATTATTATAATGCATTATAACATGTTTATAAAGAGTACATGCAGTTTTTTTTTTTATACTAACTGTCTCATACAGTCTGTCCGACCGTCTATCTGACCACCCGTCTCTCTGTCCAACCCTCTGACTGACTGTCTAATTGATTACCTGTCTATCAGTCAGACCATCTGACCACCTGTCTACCAGCCGATTGCCTGTCTATCTGACCACCCATCTCTCTGTTTGACCATCTGTCTGACCTCTCTGCTGGCGAGTCTGAGTCGCAGGGTGTGGTTCTCTCTGCGTAGGCGTTCGTTCTCCAGCTGTGCCTCTCTCAGCTGAGCCTCCAGGTTCTGTACGTACTCCTTCTTCTTCTTCCGACTCTGACATGCAGACTCACGGTTCTTTATCATCCTCTGCTGACGCTTCAGCACCTTCATCTGAGGAAGAGAAGGAGCACAGTCAGCCAACTGCTCATCTCTACAACGTACCACTCCATCTCCCCAATACTTATTCCATTATCCTAATGTGTAGGGAATACTGAAGCATACGGAAAGTGCACGGAATACCAAAGTGAACAAGATGGCGAAGTGTGTGTGCATTAGACATAGCAAAATAAAGCCAACATGTGCGCGCACACACACTCACATCAATGTCACTGCAGTTGCTGCCAGGCAGAGAGGATGCTGGGATGATGGGCTTGCTGGCAGGCGGGGCCGTAGGGCTGGTGCAGTGCATGCTGGGAGAAACAGGCTCCACTTTAACAATGGCCGGAGCAGAACCCAAACACACCGACGGGGACAGAACCACTGCAGCAGAGCACGCAGAAATCAGTAAACACAACACACCAACCATCAGTAACGAGTAACCACTAATCACTCTTTGGTGTGAAGAAGGAAATCGGCAGATTTTAGCCAATCAGCCTGCAGTAAATACAGAAGGGGAGGAGTCTGTACCTGGGGGTGTTCCCTGCAGGATCAGAGTTTTAGCAGCTACACACACTGGCCTCGGCTGTAGCACAGGCTTACTGCTCAGAATGGAGCCAGCGCTCACTACACACACACAATAACTAGCAGTTTTCTCATCATATTAAAGAAAAAAAAACTAATAGTAAAAGACTGTGTGTGTGTACCATACATACCAGTGGTCTGTGCTACTGTAGGAACAGGAAGTGTGGGTGGAGCTTGTTGAGGGGGCAGGGCTGCAGTTGCCACAGTAACCTCCATGGCGCCCACAGGTGGTGAGAGAACATCTCCATACATGTAGGGGGGTGTGGGAGGGTTTTCACCTTTCACCTGAAACAGAGAGACACTATCAATGTAAAGATACAGGAGGAGAAGACTCGGGCTGCACCATTAATTACATCTCTCACACACACACACACATACAGATTCAGAAGAGAAGGGGGGAAGGGGTGGAAGATCCTGGATACAGAGATAAAAAAAAATAAAAAGATAAAGAACGAGCAAGAAGATAGAGGAAGTTCAGGAAAATAAACGTTTACTCAGCTGCAGAGTCAATAGTGAAAGTGTAAATGCAAATAAAGGGTGTGTGTGTGTGTACCTGAGCTTCAGGTAAGGACGGTAGCGAGCTGTCTGAAGTTGGAGAGGACGAAGGAGACGGAGGCTCGGCCTTGACCTGGAACACTACAACACACACACACACCTTATCAATAAAGATAGTAGAACAAACAGAAGCTAATTTCACACCTAGGCATCAGACTTGATCTCACACTCACACATGTCCACGGGCAGCGGCTGCGTTATCGTCATGTCGTCTTTCATAACCGGCAAGTCATCTGAAATGAGACCGACAGAGAATCAGCCTGTAACACAACACAGAACCCAAACACACTCGTCATGTTAACAGTATGTCAGAAATGTTGTCTCGTATCTCGGTACCATCATCATGGCAACCATATCACGGTACCAGTGTCACACCTGCATCCTTAACATAATCAGAACTACACCTTGTTACCATCGAAACGGCATCGAGGCCATACACGTATCCCAGAACCATCTCCATTCCTGCATTTCAGTATCATCATCATCATCTTTTTCATCTTACCCAGCTTCAGAGACGTTTACCTTCGAGCAGCTTGTTCTCCAGGTGTTTCCATGGTGCCATGGGGTTGTCTGGGTCAAGGGTCAACACGAGGTCATCATCAAGCTGTGGAGAAAGAGTTCCGTGTGTGAGCTTTCCAGCAGACGTTGCAATTTGTCTTGAGCTGCGTTACAAATCCCACCCCGCTTCCTACTGTACAGAAAACAGAATTTAAGATTCAAATGAACCGTGTGGTTCTCTGCGAGGTTTGTTATTCCATGAGGGTTCCAGTCACATCATGAACCATCAGCCACCCTCATCATCCAGCTCTCGACTCAGACGTGGTTTAAACTGTACAGTGAGTCTAGAACTCATCTCACTTTGGCTCTCTATTAGACTCCGGTGTTTTCAATCAATCAGGTGTAATCGGGCGCCATGTTTCATTTAAATGAACAGAGATCTATCAAAATCTGATCTTCACAACACGCATTTGTGGAGGTCCTCAGGAGAGAGCTGTTGATGCTCATCAGGCTGAAAAAGGTCACAGAACCATCTCTAAAGAGTTTGGACTCCACCAATCCACAAACAGAGAGATGAAGGAAGTTCAAGATCATGGTTCCCTTCCCCAGGAGTGGACCAGCAAACATCACTCCAAGAGCAAGGTGTGTGATAGTCCACGAGGTCATACAGAAACCCGGGGTAACTTCTAAACAGCTGAAGGCCTGTCTCGGATTGGCTAATTCACCAGTCCACCATCAACATGGCAGGGTTGTAATGAGCAACACCGCTCTCCAAAAAGAACGTGAACAAACCAGAAGGATATTTGAACAATTTTGTGGACAGATGAGACAAAAACAGAACTTTTTGGTCTAAATGAGAAGCTTTATGTTTGGAGAAAGAAAAATGCTGCATTCCAGAACAAGAACCTTATCCCATCTTTGAAACATAGTGGTGGCAGCATCCTGGTTTGGGGCCGTTTTGCTGCATCTGGAGCAAGACAGCTTGCCAGCATTGATGGAACACCACCTTCTGAATTATTCCAGATAATTCTAAAGGACATCAGTCCATGAACTGAATCTCAAGAGCAAGTAGGTCATGCAGTGAGAATGACCCGAAATGCACAAGTCACACAAGTTGTTCTACCGAATAACAGCAACTATCCTTGTACTCTGCTGCAGTGATTCTAAAGCTTAAAATATTCCAGAAACGTTTTTACCTTCAGATGAAAGTTTCTAGACCTGACCCAACCACCAAAACCGTCCCAGTGTTAGTTCAATCATTGCTAATCCACTGCAACCACCCTTGAGCTAATCTAGCCATGGTCTCCAGAACAGACACTGTAAATGATCTAGAGCTAATCTAGAAATGTTTTAAAGTGAATCTAGCTACTGCACGTCGGTAAATCAGCTACCAATCCCACTGCAAGTAATCTTAAGCTGACAGTACCGCTGCAGTGTCTTGAGAGCTAATCCAGTCACTCCAGCTATGCTCAACCCAATAAACCCACTTCAGCCTTCCTGGAGCAAATCCACAGTCTGTAACAAAGCAGACGACTGCGTCCATCTACTCACAGTCTCTAGAGATAATCCAGGTTGTTTTCTGGACTCAGGGGGGACGCTTCACTCAAACAGCTGGATTAAAAGACAATTACAGCGAACTGCTAATGATCTCGAGCTGATAAATCTAGAACTAATTACATCTCAAAAGCTAATTTAGAGCGGATTTAGAGTCCAGAGCCCCCCACTCCCATATATATAAAAAACACAGCCAGACCTGAAGAGTGATTCTAGATCTAATCCTGCTCTGGAGGTCGAGACAGGGATGGACCATATGGAGATATGATATCGATATCGTGATGAATATGGTCATGTTAAATGTTACATCATGTATCGCAATAACATTTACAACAGACCATATGTTTAACAGTGTCTGTAAACATCCCCTGTGCCTTGTGTCGCAAACTGATCCTCTACTCAGAGGCAAGCTCAGACCCAGCGACACTCCGAGTGAAAAGCTGCAGCTCATCCTGTAAAACCCCAGAGTCAGAGTCGAGGCCTTGAGGGTGGTGTGTTTACGGATATCAGAGCTCCTGAACTTCACCCTGACTCAAACAGGATATAATGGAACGATAATATAAGCTGTTCTCTCTCTCTCACACACACTTTATGGTGTAGGTGTGTGTAGAAATAAGAGACAAAAAGAAAAACACTCACCAGTGTGTCATATTTCAGCCCGTCTTCACCCTCCTCCATATTCTCACACTGATACAGACAAGCATCTGAGAGAGAGAGAGAGAGAGAGAGAGAGAGAGCGCGAGAGAGACAGAAAGAGAGAGACACAGAAAAATGGAGAAAAAGAGAACGATAGCAAGAGAGAAAGACAGAGAGAGACAGAGAGGAATGGACAGGAAGAGAGAGCACGACAGCGAGAGAGGGAAAAAGAGAGAGACAGCAACACCAAGAGAGACAGACAGAGAGAGAGCCTTTAGCATACTGTAACTTTCTCCACATGGGATTATCACCTCAGTTTACACTCATACTCGCATTTTCACCTCGACTTCCCTCAAACATACACCGCTGATGTTCCACTCTGCGTTTAATATTTGCTAACATTATAAATCTATTTTCATCTCTTTAATGATGATCTCCGAGAGCTGAATCGGATTTTTGTGGGTAGTTGGATGCAGCGTTGTAGTCGAGTCACGAAACCTCAAGTCCGAGTCCAGTCTCGAGTCCCCAGTGTTCAAGTCCGAGTCATTAAAAAAAACTGATTGGAGTCCAAGTCGAGTCGAGTTCAACACTCCACCAGCACCATGACGGTGTCTGTTTCAGCACCATTAACATGAGTGTGTTCCTGAACATGGCATATGAGCTTCTCTTTATCAGGAAGTGTGAAGTATTCTGTCAGAGATGGTTGAGAGACGGATGGAAGTGCAGAAGGTGTGTTTATTAATACAAGTGAAGACGGTAAACAATCCAGAATGGCAGGAAAAATCGTAAAACGGTGAAACAAGCACAAACAGGCTATTGTAGACTCGGCAGAATCAATGAAACAGGATATCAGGCTCGGGAATGTGTCGGCAACGCAACTCAATACTTCACAAAGTAACTGTCTTTTCACAGTTTTTATATTGGTGCGCTGATTGTGCCTTAATCCTGTGCAGGTGCGAGTCGTTTACGGTGTGCGGGAGAGTCCACTTGGCCCACGCACTGTCCACGCAGAGTCTATCTGATGCATGCACGAAGGTGAGCAGGTGTGACACTCTTAAGGCCAATTTATGCTGACAACGCAGTCCTCGCAGATGGCGTCTGCGTAGCCCCCCCCCTTCGCAGACGCTCTGCGCGCACCTCCCAAAAATTGTGACCACCGCGGAAGCCTTGCAGACAAGAGGGTTCTGATTGGTCCACTCTACATCCGCTGTACACGCACTTCCACTTCCCTACTTTCCCGGTTTGGTTTGTTTTCACGACCGCCATTTTTAAAAACACGAGCGAAGATGGAGCAGCACGAAGAGCGGTTGATCGAGGAAGTACGTACATCTATACGACTCCAGTTCTAGTCATTATAAGTAACCGGAAGATAAACACTCCACTAACCACACCCACCAACTACTCCTAGCGATTTCGCGACTTCGCACCCCCTTGCGTTGTGGCGGTGAATAACATCGCGCACGCCTATTACTCCCCGCTCAACGATAAATTACAACTGTCTGCGAAAAGCTATCTGTGAAAGCCTTGTCGCAAGAACATGCAGAGGCCCTTACATGAAATTACTACAAAAATTAACATAGCTATAAATATCTTATGCCAAATTATTATGGCATGTTACAAAAAAATAAAGAAAAAAAAAAAATCAGAGTCCGAACGCAATTAATGCACGAGTTCGAGTCAAGTCACAAGTCGGACTCGAATACTACAAGCCTGATTGCTCATGGCGACTGGTCCAGCGTCCATCGCTATTCCTGAACCTTCCTGATGTCTGTTAACTCGTGGAACACGAAAACAGCAGATATGTTCCTGTTTTATGAACAAACATGAATAACACAAACAATACTGTGCTTATTGTTCGTTAAGACATCAACTCTACTAAAATTTTAATTTTTTTGTTGCAAATCATCATGAAAACTGGCTTTGCAAAGACATTTAAATGCTTTATTGCACAAACCTGTCTTTTGTAGTTTTATTAATCTGTATGCTAATTAGAATTAGGCGGAATAATTTTAACGAAGGCAGCTGATGTTCAGATCATTTGAAAGCATGTGAAAGTTTGAACATCTGAAGTTCATCACTTTTTAAGAAAGTCATGATCATTCTCATGCCTTGAAGCAAAGACAGATTTTCTTTGTTTCTCTCCAAACATCAAAAAAGAAATGGATGCTTTTTAAAAATTGTCTTTTTTTTTTTTTTCCTACACCACATACAGCAACCAAACACTCACACCACTGGAAAGGGATTGGAGCCGATCATATTTATCTCAGGTTTAAATATCAAACGGGGGGGGGGGGGGAATCTCAACAATCCTACATTTTCAATTTATTATTCTTGACTGCTCTTGAAACCTTGAATTTCATGGTTTGAAAACACATCAGCCACTTTATTAGGAACACCCCACGCATCCCCCTGCTGTTTGATGCAGTTCTCTAATCAGCCGATTAAAATCATCAAAATCACACAGATGCAAATCAAGAGCTTCAGTTAATTAATGTTCAAACATCAAGTCAAGTTTATTTGTATAGCACTTTTAACAATAAACATTGTCGCAAAGCAGCTTTACAGAAACGACTTAAAACATGAGCTAATTTTATCCCTAATCTATCCCCAATGAGCAAGCCTGTGGCGACGGTGGCAAGGAAAAACTCCCTCAGACAACATGAGGAAGAAACCTCGAGAGGAACCAGACTCAAAAGGGAACCCATCCTCATTTGGGCAACAACAGACAACATGACTATAACATTAACAGTTTTAACATGGAGTCAGTTTCGTTGATGCTATAAACCCCCCACCGACAGAAACCCGAGCGCAAGACTGTCCACGGCAACCACAGTCCCAAAGTCAGCAAGTCAACTGCAGTCCCCAGCCACAAGAGCACCACTGTAAGAGTCCAGAGCGTCCTCCAGGCGTGACCCCCAACTATCCACATGGGGCCACCATCCACAGGAGTGATGCCATGAGACTCTGACCAGACACAGGGCACCAGGATGGATCAGACAGGTCCGAGGGGCAGAAGAGGTTCAGCATCTCGATCTCAGGACGGACATGTAACTCAGAGTGACAGACATCAGAATGGTAAAAATTGTGATCTCAATTTTTGTGTGCCTTTCTTTCTTTCACTGTGGTATGGGTGTTGGTTTGAGCCAGATGGTTTAAGTTTTTTTTTTTGAGTATTTCAGAAACTGCTGATCTCCTCCTGGGGTTTTCACACACAACCGTCTCTAGCATTTACACATAATGGTGCGAAAACCAAAACTCACTCGATGACGTTTGAGTGACAGTTCTGTGGGTGGAAACAAACGCCTTGTCGATAAGAGAGGGTCAGAGGGAAATGGACAGATTTCAGGTGTTTTGAGCTTTTTTGCCAGGAAGGATATAGTAACTCATATAATCACTCTTTACAACCGTGGTGAGCAGAAAAGCATCTCAGCATGCAACAGCAGAAGAACACATCGGGTTCCAACCCTGCAGCCAAGAACAGGGATCTTACAATCAACAAGTTCCTATTAAAGTGGCCAGTGAGTGCATGTATAGATAAATATTATTGTTTACCTGTGACATCATTGTTTATCATCAAGTCATGATACTGATCCTGGTTTCTCCAACATTACAGAGTTTATATTACAACCCCGATTCCAAAAAAGTTGGGACAAAGTACAAATTGTAAATAAAAACGGAATGCAATGATGTGGAAGTTTCAAAATTCCATATTTTATTCAGAATAGAACATAGATGACATATCAAATGTTTAAACTGAGAAAATGTATCATTTAAAGAGAAAAATTAGGTGATTTTAAATTTCATGACAACAACACATCTCAAAAAAGTTGGGACAAGGCCATGTTTCCCACTGTGAGACATCCCCTTTTCTCTTTACAACAGTCTGTAAACGTCTGGGGACGGAGGAGACAAGTTGCTCAAGTTTAGGGATAGGAATGTTAACCCATTCTTGCCTAATGTAGGATTCTAGTTGCTCAACTGTCTTAGGTCTTTTTTGTCGTATCTTCCGACGTGACCGGAATGTAAACAGCCGCCATCTTGTCGGTAAAAAACACAGCTGAATACTGCTGCACTCGTATGCAAAATGGATCAATTTCAACCGACGGACTACACGGCTCATTTTTCTAATGAACAGATCATTAGATATATGTCTAAAATAAACGACCTACAGATTAGTGACCCTTATGGCTTACCAGATGTAGTTTTCACGACCGTGTCAGTGGATATTGAACTGCCAGAGGTGGAATACCCAGACGTGTATAATTACCTCATTAACTTTCCCTCGCTGTCCAGTGGTGAAGCACTGCGTGCTTATAAATCTCTGGACAGTTATCTTTACAGAAATTCAGGATTTGTCAGCCCCCCTCAGATGTGGCATCTTGTAAACAAGAAAATAACAATCCTCATTGGACGGGTAAGTCACTTAAGTATTGAGTACTAGTACTGATACTAGATATATCAGTAGTATCTAGTATAGCACTGACCAGCCAATTATAGAATAGAATAAGGTAATTCCAGCTGTAATTCCAAATCGTCCGTCTTGTTTACCATGGATCTGGCGTTGGAGAGGTAGAGGCTTGGCAGTGGAGGTTTGAGTGGCTGTTTTCTGAGCTTAGTCAACAGGCCGGCTCTGCCTGCAGCCTCGCTTTTGGTTCCTCTCCCGACGCCGCCTCCTTCGCCTGCCAGACCCGATAACAATCTACGGAGACCCCGCTGGTCTCACTATCTCGTCCGGAATGTTGTGCATGTGATGGAAATCGCTACAAACCGTCATTTTCTGCTGGAATCCAATGTCCAGCAAGTCCATACGGTTGTAGTGGACATTGAAGTCCGGTACAGACGAACAACACGCAAAAATACACACAAAAAACGTGCACAGGTAGGGAGAGCTTGTAGCCGCAGCCGTTGTAGTAGAATTGTATATAGTAGGGTTTTCCAGAAGAAAAGGTAGAAGTAGAACCAGGAGTAGAAGGCGGAATTATGCCGTTTGACCGAGAAGATGGCGTCTGTTACAATCTGGATCAGCTGTGATGTCACATGCAAGATCTCTATGGGTAAAAGATCTAGACTGCAGGCTGGCCAGTTCAGTACCCAGACCCTTCTTCTACGCAGCCATGATGCTGTAATTGATGCAGTATGTGGTTTGGCATTGTCATGTTGGAAAATGCAAGGTCTTCCCTGAAAGAGACGTCGTCTGGATGGGAGCATATGTTGCTCTAGAACCTGGATATACCTTTCAGCATTGATGGTGTCTTTCCAGATGTGTAAGCTGCCCATGCCACACGCACTAATGCAATCCCATACCATCAGAGATGCAGGCTTCTGAACTGAGCGCTGATAACAACTCGGGTCGTCCTTCTCCTCTTTAGTCCGAATGACACGGCGTCCCTGATTTCCATAAAGAACTTCAAATTTTGATTCGTCTGACCACAGAACAGTTTTCCACTTTGCCACAGTCCATTTTAAATGAGCCTTGGCCCAGAGAAGACGTCTGCGCTTCTGGATCGTGTTTAGATACGGCTTCTTCTTTGAACTATAGAGTTTTAGCTGGCAACGACGGATGGCACGGTGAATTGTGTTCACAGATAATGTTCTCTGGAAATATTCCTGAGCCCATTTTGTGATTTCCAATACAGAAGCATGCCTGTATGTGATGCAGTGCCGTCTAAGGGCCCGAAGATCACGGGCACCCAGTATGGTTTTCCGGCCTTGACCCTTACGCACAGAGATTCTTCCAGATTCTCTGAATCTTTTGATGATATTATGCACTGTAGATGATGATATGTTCAAACTCTTTGCAATTTTACACTGTTGAACTCCTTTCTGATATTGCTCCACTATTTGTCGGCGCAGAATTAGGGGGATTGGTGATCCTCTTCCCATCTTTACTTCTGAGAGCAGCTGCCACTCCAAGATGCTCTTTTTATACCCAGTCATGTTAATGACCTATTGCCAATTGATCTAATGAGTTGCAATTTGGTCCTCCAGCTGTTCCTTTTTTGTACCTTTAACTTTTCCAGCCTCTTATTGCCCCTGTCCCAACTTTTTTGAGATGTGTTGCTGTCATGAAATTTCAAATGAGCCAATATTTGGCATGAAATTTCAAAATGTCTCACCTTCGACATTTGATATGTTGTCTATGTTCTATTGTGAATACAATATCAGTTTTTGAGATTTGTAAATTATTGCATTCCGTTTTTATTTACAATTTGTGCTTTGTCGCAACTTTTTTGGAATCGGGGTTGTATATTATCAATGATCTGCCTTTAATTCCACACTACTGTTTATAATAATAATAATAATAAAAGAGAAGATGGTGTGAGATGTTAGACTTTATTCCAGAAGATAAGATCACTCCATCACACTCACCCCAGTCTTCACTGGTCAGCAGATTATCCGCAAAAAAGCGGCTGTTCAAATCAGATAATAACTCCGCAGTCATGTCCCAAAACTAGGATTAAAACAAATAAACACTTTAAAATCCCCGGATTTCTGAGAGATCAACAGAGACAGGCTGGACCTCAGCTTACTCCAACCCAGCCACCGAGCACCTCTGCACACTTCCCCCCGCCGATCAGCGCCCTGCTGGGGTTTATCGCGCTTATATTTATATTTATTTATATTGCATGATGATAATAACCGACTTTACAGCACTAAACACGCGTACACACAAACCAGGAAGCTGGTTCGCCTCAAAGCAGCCGTCTTTCCTTTTTCTCCCATCATCCAATCACAAAGCAGGAAATTGAAACGGACAACCATGTGGGCCAATGAAATTTCTGAGCAAGCGTCACTCGAAGCCAGGTCGACCAATGGGTGGGATGAACTAGAGAAAGAGGGCGGGACTTATTCGTTTTAGCTGTGGTATATATTTTTTTTTTTGCGTATTAATTGAAAAATATTTTCCGTTTCGTGAATAAAAATAACAACCGTATTTAAAAAATAGCTCTCCACATTTTTAAGATAAATGAATATATTGCTGTTCAACCACTCAATCTTCTTTCTTCTGCCGTGTCTGAAATCGCTCACTCGTTCACTACTCCCTACTCCCTATCTAGGGAATTACTCTATAGAGGCCTATACAGTGAGCACATCTCATCTCATATCTCATCTCATTATCTGTAGCCGCTTTATCCTGTTCTACAGGGTCGCAGGCAAGCTGGAGCCTATCCCAGCTGACTACGGGCGAAAGGCGGGGTACACCCTGGACAAGTTGCCAGGTCATCACAGGGCTGACACATAGACACAGACAACCATTCACACTCACACCTACAGTCAATTTAGAGTCACCAGTTAACCTAACCTGCATGTCTTTGGACTGTGGGGGAAACCGGAGCACCCGGAGGAAACCCACGCAGACACGGGGAGAACATGCAAACCCCGCACAGAAAGGCCCTCGCCGGCCACGGGGCTCGAACCCGGACCTTCTTGCTGTGAGGCGACAGTAACCACTACACCACCGTGCCGCACGCCTACAGTGAGCTCATTGGTGAAATTTAGGGAAAAAAAAAAAAGTTTTCGGACACTCGTCCATCGCTTAGGATAGGATCTCACTGGGCTGCGACAAATTGCGAACGTCATTCGTGACAGAGTTTCAAAAGTGTCTTAAACATTCGCGGGGCTTCTCAATTTCCTCGCATGAGTCACAAAGTGTCGCTCCTTCGTCGCTGAAATTTTTAACATGTTCAAAAAATTAGTGCGACAAAATGTCTCTCAAAATAGCCACAAATGTGTTGCTGGTGTCGCAAAGCTGTCGCGAACCCTTCTCAAGTTAGTTTCCGTGAGGCTTCCTCTACTTCCCTGCCTGCCGAGGGAAAGCCGGGCTGCGACAGCCTGCGACTAGTTGGAGACAACAATTGCGGTAAAACATGTGAATATCAATTCAGTGTGATTCCAAGTGAAAATTGTCGCTAATTTGCATATTTTATTGCAATTGTTGTGTCTCCAACTAGTCGCAGGCTGTTGCAGCCCAGTAAGATACTGGCTTACCTCTATATTTCCATCAGGCTTTGAGCCACGGATTATATTAGCAATTTTGCACAAGACATTGCAGAGTATATCTACCTCTATGTTTGCACATTGTTTGTTTGCCTCTTTTTTTAAAGACATTGCACAGTATATCTACCTGTATGTTTGCACATTGTTTGTTTGCCTCTTTTTTAAAATACATTGCACAGTATATCTACCTGTATGTTTGCACATTGTTTGCCTTTTTTTAATGTTATCTTCATTTTTCACTCTACCTTTATATTTTGCATTCCATATGCACTTCATATTTTATATTTCATATTTTATATATATATATATATATATATATATATATATATATATATATATATATATATATATAATCTTTTTATTTTGGTAAGTGTAGTTTGGTCGGCCAGTTGCAAAATAAGAATTTCATTACCCAATAATAAACCACTGTGTCTGTTATTGTGTATATGACAAATAAAAAAATCTTGAATCTTAAGACAGCTTTGCATTGAGGTTGTTAATTTCTGTGACTATAAATGTTCCAACAAGGTTGTCAGATACATGCTGATGCAGGAACATCATCCCAATCCAATCAGAAGATTTCATATTCGCAAAGGATCAGAAGTTGAAGAAGTAAATAAAATAAGAAAAATTGTCATTTCCTCTTCCCACTAAAGTTAAATAAGTACATTTTAAAATCTCCCTGACAAACGAATTCCGAAGATTAAGATTTAATTTTGATGTATTTTGTGAGAAAGAAATTAAGGATCTGGAACATGCATTTTTCAATTGCGACTTAGTACAACCTTTTTGGAACGAAGCTGTCTGCAATCCAAAAACATTGATTTGTCACCTCTGACTGTAAACATGGTCAAATTTGGCGTGTTTATTGAAAATAGAAATCTAGATTTTGTTGTTAATGTTTTATTAACACTTTGAAAATTCTTTATACATAAATGCAGGTATTTTAAAACAAAACCCTGTCTGATTAGATGGAGGAATGAGCTTAAGGTCCGAAGTAAGTCATTAAAGCTGATTAATGATAAAAAATAAAAAAGCCCTTAAATTGTTTTCATTACTTGATATCTTTAAGTTAATATGACAAAGACCTTTATATTATTATTATTATTATTATTGCTCAACCAAAAGAAGGAACTTTGAACTGCCTTCTTTGTTAGTAACTATATGTTCTAAATAAAGTCGGGGGAACACAAGTCCGTCGCGCTGGTATTTACATCATCACTGTCGCACAATTAAAACGTGCCAGATCAGTCGGCTGGTGGGTTTTCAAAATAATAAATACATGCATGTATTTTTGTGATAATCCATATTATACTGAGCATATTTCCCACAATTAATAAATACAAAGTACCTGCAGCTTTCAGTTCTTTTAAATCAAGGCTGAATACTTTCTTCTTTGCCGCTGCCTTTTATTAAATCAAATTTGAGACTTTTAATTTGATTTCTTTCAGCGCGACCGCAATGCATGATGGGATATATTGCTTTGGTGCCCCTATGTAGTGAGTAGGGCGCGATTTCAGACACAGGGCTGTTTATTCAGTACGAATATTTGAGATAAAAACCATTTCATATCATAACATGTTGATAATGTAATAAACTGCTGCTATAAAGTATTAGAAACAAACAAAACTTAAGTTATTAGATGTGAGCGTTCGGTGTACAATTAAAAGTCTCATCTCTGAAGACCCCTTTAGGGGGCTGTGATATTCGCCTGATGTAAAATAGCACCGGTTTGCTAGCATCTCGGCTAATTTTTACATTTATGTTAAAAGCAGAAATTTCCTTTTAGCTGTTTTATTATACACAGTTTTATTGGGTGTGTTCTGTGTACATTTAGTCAACAAGCAGTATTCGGTATCAAGTTCTTAGAGCTGTGTTGTTTACACACACACACACACACACGCCACTTTATTAGGAACACTACACTCATCCTGGTCTCACTTTGCCCTCAAAACAGTCTCAGGGTTTTTTTTTTTTTTTGTGGCATGGATTCCACAAGATGTTAGAAACATTCCTTAGAGATGATTTCCTCACACAATTCTTGCAGATTTTTCACTTGTGCCTTCATGCTGTGAATCTCCTGTTCTATCACATCCCAGAGGTGGTCGACTGGATTCAGCTCTGGTGACTGAAGGCCTCTGAAGAGCACGGAACACATTGTCGTGCTCATGAAACCAGTCCGAGACAACTTTTTCTTTATGACCGTGCATGATCATGCTGGATGTATGCATGAGAAGATGCATATAATCAGCAACAATACCCAGATATGCTGTTGAGATGATTAATTGGTATTAACAGCCCAAAGTGTACCAAGAAAACATTTCCCATACCATTACACCACCTCCACCAGCCTGGACTGTGACACAAGGAACACAGAGTCCGTGCTGTTGGCACCAAATCCTGACCCAATCATGATCCTGTGTGCCACAGCAGAACTCGAAATTAATCAGCCCAGGGTACGTTTCTCCAGTCTTCATCCTGTGCCCACTGCAGCCTCAGGTTTCTGTTCTTGACTGACTGAAGTGGAACCTGACATGATCTTCTACTGTTGTAGCCCATCCACCTCGAGCTTTGCCATGCATTCTGAGATGCTTTTCTGCTCATTATGGTTGTACAGAGTGGTTATCTGAGTTACTTACTGTAGTCTTTCTATCAGCTCAAAGCCATGTTCTTCTGACCCTCTCTCATCAAAATGTTTCCATCAGCAGAACTGCTGCATTTTGAGTAAACTCTCCAGACTGTTATGTGTGAAAATCCCAGGAGATCAGTAGTTATAGAAATACTCAAACCAGCCTGTCTGACACCAACAACCAGGCCATGCTCATCTCATCTCATTATCTCTAGCCGCTTTATCCTTCTACAGGGTCGCAGGCAAGCTGGAGCCTATCCCAGCTGACTACGGGCGAAAGGCGGGGTACACCCTGGACAAGTCGCCAGGTCATCACAGGGCTGACACACTCACATTCACACCTACGGTCAATTTAGAGTCACCAGTTAACCTAACCTGCATGTCTTTGGACTGTGGGGGAAACCGGAGCACCCGGAGGAAACCCACGCGGACACGGGGAGAACATGCAAACTCCGCACAGAAAGGCCCTCGCCGACCACGGGGCTCGAACCCGGACCTTCTTGCTGTGATGCGACAGCGCTAACCACTACACCACCGTGCCGCCCCAAAGAAAATATGTAGTGAGCGATAATAGGGGAATCGACCAACTGTCCACATGTCAGATCAAATGTCATTTATTAAATCAATGGGTTTCTTTTTGCTCCATTAATTCCCATGTGGTCATTCTGGTGGTGAT
The DNA here is from genome assembly GCF_027579695.1 of Neoarius graeffei. Classification (NCBI taxonomy): domain Eukaryota; kingdom Metazoa; phylum Chordata; class Actinopteri; order Siluriformes; family Ariidae; genus Neoarius; species Neoarius graeffei. The sequence continues at coordinate 119,063,081 of NC_083570.1, read as the reverse complement.
GAACACTTCATGAATCAGATTTATTATTAGTAGGTGACACGAAATCTGCCCACTTTGTTTGCACAAACCTCACCCACTGTCGCTTTGGGTTTGTCATTTCTCGGAAATTCAAGAACTGAATGTCCTGTTGTATATGGATTTGAACATCCAAACACAATGCAGCACTTTCACATCATTATTTTTACAAGATTCCAACAACAATATTCAATTTCAGTGAGTAAACAAGCACGGAGTCAAATGAACAGAAATGACCCAGATAACCGGGGTTCCACGCGTGACGTCATGCAAGATTAGCCCTGAGGCAAGGCTGCCTTTTTCCGGGATCCGGAAGCCAAGATTTATCGATAGTTTTGTGCTTGATAATAAAATAAGAAATAATTAATATTATTTGTCCCCCTGCGTTATTAATTCATTTTGGTTGTTACTAATGATATACAGTGGGGAAAGTAAGTACACTGCCGATTTTGCAAGTTTTCCCATTTACAAAGAATGGAGAGGTCTGTAATTTTTATCGTAGGTACACTTCAACTGTGAGAGACAGAATCTAAAAAAAAATCCAGGAAATCACATTGTATGATTTTTAAATAATTAATTTGCATTTTATTGCATGAAATAAGTATTTGATCACCTAGCAACCAGAAAGAATTCTGGTTTTCACAGACCTGTTAGTTTTTCTTTAAGAAGCCGTCCTATTCTCCACTCATTACCTGTATTAATTGGACCTGTTTGAACTCGTTACCTGTATAAAAGACACCTGTCCACACACGCAATCAATCAGACTCCAACCTCTCCACCATGGGCAAGACCAAAGAGCTGTCTAAGGACACCAGGGACAAAATTGTAGACCTGCACAAGGCTGGGATGGGCTACAGGACAATAAGCAAGCAGCTTGGTGAGGAGGCAAAATCTGTTGGCGCAATTATTAGAAAATGGAAGAAACTCAAGATGACTGTCAATCTCCCTTGGTCTGGGGCTCCATGCAAGATCTTGCCTTGTGGGTTATCAATGATCATGAGAAAGCTGAGGGATGAGCCCAGAACTACATGGGAGGACCTGGTCGATGACCTGAAGAGAGCTGGGACCACAGTCCCAAAGATATTACCATTAGTAACACACTACGCCGTCATGGATTAAAATCCTGCAGTGCGCGCAAGGTCCCCCTGCTCAAGCCAGCACATGTCCTGGCCCGTCTGAAGTTTGCCAGTGACCATCTGGATGATCCAGAGGAGGCATGGGAGAAGGTCATGTGGTCAGATGAGACCAAAATAGAGCTTTTTGGTTTGGAGGAAGAAGGATGAGTACAACCCCAAGAACACCATCCCAACTGTGAAGCATGGGGGTGGACACATCATATTTTTGGGGGTGCTGTTCTGCAAAGGGGACAGGATGACTGCACCGTATTGAGGGGAGGATGGATGGGGCCATGTATCGTGAGATTTTGGGCAACAACCTCCTTTCCTCAGTAAGAGCATTGAAGATGGGTCGTGGCTGGGTCTTCCAGCATGACAATGACCCAAAACACACAGCCAGGGCAACTAAAGAGTGGCTCCGTAAGAAGCATTTCAAGGTCCTGGAGTGGTCTAGCCAGTCTCCAGACCTGAACCCAATAGAAAATCTTTGGAGGGAGCTGAAACTCCATGTTGCCCAGCGACAGCCCTGAAACCTGAAAGATCTGGAGAAGATCTGTATGGAGGAGTGGGCCAAAATCTCTGCTGCAGTGTGTGCAAACCTGGTCAAGAACTACAGGAAATGTCTGACCTCTGTAATTGTAAACAAAGGTTTCTGTACCAAATATTAAGTTCTGTTTTTCTATTGTATCAAATACTTATTTCATGCAATAAAATTCAAATTAATTATTTAAAAATCATACAATGTGATTTTCTCTTTTTTTTTTTTTTTTTTAGATTCTGTCTCACAGTTGAAGTGTACCTACGATAAAAATTACAGACCTCTCCATTCTTTGTAAGTGGGAAAATGTGCAAAATTAGCAGTGTATCAAATACTTATTTTCCCCACTGTATATTCATTTTAAAGCATTACAATAAGGCATTACATTCACTTTAATCATTCCCATCTCAAAAGCTGTTTTTACTTTAACACACTGAGTTCCAAGCATTCATTTCTGACACGTTTGCCCTTCGGAGGTGTGGCTATAACATGACTGACAGGAGGAATGTAAACACAACCAAAAGGTGTAAAGTAGACTTGTATTTTTCAGGCACTTTTAACAAGGTGTATGATGCACTCACATTGTGTTACTGAGATATAGCCAAAAGTATGTGTACCCTGACCATTCCACCCATATGAACATTTCAGTTCAGATTTATTCCCCTTTTTTTTGTTGTAATGAGCTCCACTCCTCTTCTCTTCTCGGAAGGCTTTCTACTGGATTTTGGGGTGTGGTTGTGGGGATTTGTGTTCATTCAGCTACAAAAGCATTCAAATAGGATGCAATTGGGGGAAGCCAAAGCCTAATGGTTGGAGAAGCAGCTTTGGGACCAAAATGTTTCTGGTTCGATTCCCTGGACCAGCAGGAAGTGCCCTTAAGCAAGGCACCTAACCCCCACCTGCTCCCCAGGCTGCTCTGGGTATGTTGTATGTCGCTCTGGATAAGAGCGTCTGCTAAATGCCTGTAAGGTAATTGAAAACTTCTCTTTGATTATCGCACATTATTATCCCCAGCCCAAACAAAGTTTGGTGGGTGATATGGAAATGGATTCCGTCCAGCTGTCCATCTGTCCGGTCACATTTTCATCTCCAGGCCATATCTTTTAAAACTACTGAAGATGTCTTCATGAAACTTTTTTTTCCCATATCAAGCAATGTGTGAACTGGTGCCTTTTACTATTTTGGATTTTTTTTTTAAGTATTTTTAAAATCTTTACATAATAAATAGATTTTGACTTAGGTTCTAAGAGCAATGTTCATTTCCGAAGCATATATCCAAAACTATTCATGATACGGATTTGAAACTTAGTATACATGTTAACAAGGTGATATAGATGTGCTTTTTCATACTAAGAAATTTGAAAAATTTAAATTTTTCATGTTTCCATGGAAACAATATCAGACTTAGTCTCTCAGGTTAGTCTTAGGGGTAGGTTTTGTTTCCGGAGCAGAACTTGAAAACTATGAGTGTTATGGTCTTGAAAGTTGGTATATGTGTTGATTAAGTAATGTATATGTGTCTTTTGATACTAAGAAACATGACAGATCTTAATCTTTAGCTCCCCTGGATGAAAGGTCCGGTGGGTTTATGCCATGGGCTGCTGAGGTCAGTGTAAAGAGGTAGAGTTGGTTTCCTGCAGCAGAACTTGAAAAGTGTGATAAATAAAATATTGAAACTTGGTATATAGTTGATATATAGGGCAGAGGATATAGGTGATACTTGTCTTAAATGCATTAAATTTCAATTAAAATCCCTTAAAGTACATATCACAGGCAAATTCAGGAGTAAGATCAATGTAATTCTCCTATTTTATATTAAACTTCGGTCAAATATCTGTCACATTTTGCATTTTGTGCAATTTTTTACCTTGTGCAATACCAGAAAAATTCAGTTGAAATCAAGCCATTTGAGGCAAATTGGTCCACCTCTGAAAAAACTTGGCATTTGGATTTCCCAGGAAACATTGATTTTCGTGACGTCGCGTGCGGGACGTCTCCCTCTGAATCCCACGTCAGCACTGGTTTGTTTATGAGAAAATGACCTGGTGGTTTTCTGCAAATTTTTTCAACGTTATCACGTAATTATTAAAATGGTTAACAGATGTATCGTAGGAGGGTGTAGCAACACCAATCTTGATGGGATTAGTACTCATCGTTTCCCACATTGCGCTCAGGTGACAATTCCATATTTCAATGCAAAATCGCTAGCTGCTAAACTTGGTCTACACAGGCTGTGCACTGAAACCGTGCAAGCTCTCTCAGCCTGCTGGCGCTTCCGCAGGTGACGTCATGAATCTGGCTCCAGACTCCCTTGGGATTTTTCCAGATGTGTTTCAAAACAAATGTTATTTTATTTTTTTCTGCTGTAGACAGATGGCCTTGTGCAAAATTACCCTTCTGGATGAGTGTGTAAAGGGACATACTTTCATATAAAAAAAAACAAATTTGGTCCAGGATATGCACTTTAAACCTTTACAGTAATTACAAATATTATATAATGCATGTTTCTGAGATGCTTGTTGTAGTTGTAGTTTTATATTCTATAATATCCCTGAATTTTAAACATTTTGAATTTAAGAATAGTGAATTAGTATGATCTCAGTAACCAGCACTATGAATTATTCTTATAGCTCTTTTTTGAAGTATAGTTATTGCATGAAGTGAACATTTATATGTATTTCCCCACACCACTGAGCAGTAATTTAAGTACGGTAAAACCAGGGAACAGTAAAGAATGTGGAGTGAATTATAGTCCAGGACGTGCTTAGCTTTACTCAACACAGATTATGCTTCTTGATAGTTTCATTAGTATGTATTTTATATGTGATTTCCAAGTAATTCTATCATCTATTATTACCCCAAGAAATTTAATATTAGAAACTCTTTCAATATCAACACCATCTACCCATACATTTATTGCCTTATTTATTTTATAATTATTAAATAACATGATTTTTGTTTTAGACAGATTTAATGATAATTTATTTCAATCAAACCAACTTTTTAACCTGCACAATACTGAAGAGATTATGTTTTCTAACTCATGTAAATTTGTTCCAGAACAAAACATATTTGTGTCATCTGCAAATAATACCATCTTAAATATCTTTGATACATTGCACATATCATTTATATAAAGAATGAACAGTTTAGGACCCAATACTGACCCCTGGGGGACACCACAATCGATATTCAAACGAGTTGAGACAGAGTCACCCAACTTCACAAATTGTGTCCTGTTGCTCAAATAACTTCTTATCCAATTTATTTGATATAAGAAGCTTTATTATTTGGTGGCCTTTTTTTTATTTTATTTAATCCCCCCCCCAAAATTATAAAGTGACCTTGGGTATGAGAGGCGCTATATAAATTTTTTCTTTTTATTATTATTATTATTTTAACAAGGAAAAGTATAAAAACTGCTGCTGTGGTCATCACTATCCTCTTACAATAGGACCAGTTTGGATGGCAAAAACAGTGTGAGTAGGATCTTAAATTTAACTGGAATACAGAAATATCTATTCATCATGCCAAAAGAGTTAAAAAGAAACATTTTGAGTGAGAAAAAGAAGGGTTCAGTTCTGGCTTTACTGTCAGAGGGATACAGTGAGGGTCAGGTTGCTTCCATCCTCAAAAATTCAAATACAGCAGTTCATAAGAACAAGGTCAAGCAGCAGACCCTGGGAACAACAAAGTTACAGACTGGCAGAGGGTGAAAATGACTCTCCACTGACCGGGATGATCATCAACTCCTTCAACTGTTATTCAACAACCGCAGAATGACATCCAATGACCTACAAAAGCAATGGTAAATGGCAGCTGGGGTTAAGTGCAAGGAAGGATGGTTTGAAACACGCTCCTCGGGGCGGGGTTGAAGTCAGGCAAAGTTAGAAAAAAGCCCTTCAACAATGACAAGCAAAGAAGAGCCAGGCTGAGGTTTGCTAAAGCCCATAAGGATTTAACTGTAGAGGACTAGAGTAGGGCTGTAACGACCCAGATAGCAGAGGGACGTTGAAACGGCGCCGATTCTTGGTCAGAATGGTCGGTTTCCGTCGTAAGTCAGAAAATCAAACGCTGAAACGGCGCCGTGAAACGTCGATTTCTCCGCCGTCGGAGAAGGTCGATTTATCACTGTTGAATCACCATGGGTAAAGGTTGATCTGTCGACCGTCAGAGAAGGTCGAATATACGATGTTGAACCATCGTCACTTTTGCCGGCCAGTTTTCAACATTGGTAGGATGAGCAACTAATTGTTCAGAATATTGCCACTGTTTGTCTTATCCTGCTTACACATAGATACGAGTAAATGATATAAGTATAAGTGATAATGATAAGTAAATGATAAAAAAAGAACAAAAAACAGTTTACTTTCTTAACTCAGCAATGGATTTGACCTATCTTTGAAAGTTTTTTTGCAAATAACTTAACATTTCCAAGATGATCATAAATTAATTCTAATTTATAATTTATAATTATTTAATTCATAATGGGGGCGGCACGGTGGTGTAGTGGTTAGCGCTGTCGCCTCACAGCAAGAAGGTCCTGGGTTCGAGCCCCGGGGCTGGCAAGGGCCTTTCTGTGTGGAGTTTGCATGTTCTCCCCGTGTCCGCGTGGGTTTCCTCCGGGTGCTCCGGTTTCCCCCACAGTCCAAAGACATGCAGGTTAGGTTAACTGGTGACTCTAAATTGACCGTAGGTGTGAATGTGAGTGTGAATGGTTGTCTGTGTCTATGTGTCAGCCCTGTGATGACCTGGCGACTTGTCCAGGGTGTACCCCGCCTTTCGCCCGTAGTCAGCTGGGATAGGCTCCAGCTTGACTGCGACCCTGTAGAAGGATAAAGCGGCTAGAGATAATGAGATGAGATGAGATTTTCTGTATTAGTACCATTACTTGCCACCTACCACTAGAGTGTGACGTGCATAGTCTTAACAACTCAAACTTTAACAATTATCACCATGCAAAGTCTCAATGTTGTTTTGTTCTTTTTCTTTCAGATGCTCTACAAAAGCAGCTGCCAGGGAGCATACACGCTACTTTTAGTGACGCAATCAAGAAGTGGCTTAACTATGCGCCAGAGAGAGAGGGAGGAGACGTGAGGTAGGGTGGCATTTAGAAACCCATAGCCTACTGCTGACTTTCTTTATCAATGCTGCATCAAATTAATTTTGGTTATGTTTTTCTGTTTCCATGTACAGGTGTCTGCGCCGCAGGAGGAATAGGCCACAATTATAAATTATAAATAAATCATAAAATGTTTCTAAGAACTTGTTCAAGTGTGTTCTGTTCCTTATAAATGTTAAAAGTTATGCCTCATTAGATAGCTTGACAAACATTAGGAGAGGTGCATTGTTGCATGCATTTTTATATCCTGTTGTACATTAAACAGGACGTAGCCTACGCACATTGATATAAATTAAGTTTCACTTTCATGGTTGAAGTATGCATGTGTGTGTTCATCCTAGGCAAGAGCCCCGATGCTTTATTGTTAGCTAGTTTAATTTAGCCTGTTTTGCTTAATTTGTAGCCTTCCTGTTGTACATAAAACAGGAAGTAAAGTTGGATGAATCATCGCCGAAAATTAAACTATAAATCGACCGAAATCCGTAGTTGAATAAAGGGTGAAAGGGGGTCTATTCTCTGTCGGCCACCATCCACTTTTCAACGTCGTTTCAACGCAAACTCGTATGAGCAAAGCGGTGTTGAATCAACGCCGGTGATCCACGATGATTCGACGGCGTATGGTCGAAGAACATGCCGATGATTCCCCGTCGAATCAACGCCCTTTTGCTATCTGGGATATTTACAAAAAAAGGTTTTAACAGCAAAATGGAAAAATAGTACAGGGCGGTTGGCAGAAGAAATAAGAAAACCAAAACAAAAGCCTAGTCAACAACTGACTCCTCGTTCCAGCTTTCCTCGCTCCCGTGTCCCACGCGCATAGGCGGTCTTTCCATTGGGCAAAGTCGGGCAATTGCCCTGAGTCTCGTCCAATCAGGGGCCTCGTCGTCGCGTTACGGTATTCCTGTTTTCCTGCATGCTATACATCATCATTTACTATGTAATAATTCATTGTGATTATACATATTTTCCACTCGACATGAACCACATTGCTACGAAAATAATAAAAGCAATAAAGCATGATTCACGTGTAATCCTACAGCTAGATTCACAAGCGAAACCACCAGCATGTGACGTGATGTCACGCACAGCTATCCGGCTTCGCTCTTTCTCAGAGCCGTAGTGTCTGAAGCAGGGCCGTAACTACCATTGAGGACACCGAGGTCATGTCCTCGGCATTTTTTTCCCACAGTATTTTTTTTTCACTCAGAAATGTGAAATTAATATATGATGAAAATCGTTCTGACTTTGATCGGTGGAAAATTCTAAATTCAGCTTGCATCCCCCTGTTCTCATTTGTTTGTCTAAAAATAAAGTCCACATAATCATTTTTAAACGAAGCCGAAATATCCGACATTGGAAACATTTCATATCAGGCAGCCTCGCGATAGTCAGCTAAGCACCGCGGGATACACAAGAGCTGAGAAGTGTTCTCATCAAGGTCCGACTCCGCAGCCAGTCAGTTTGTCAATTAGATCGTGGAATCTGAAAATTGACATAAGATGAAGAAGTCTACTACACTAAAACAAACCAAACTCAGCTCTGGAAAGTCAACAAGTGAGAGAAAAAGAAAGAGGGAAGAAGGGGAGTTAATTTTGCCAGTCACTGACAGTTATGTGCCGGAATGCTTATGATCATTAACAGTGCAATTTTAATTAGCATTTCAAGCAACAACAGTCGAAGCCACTTAGCGAGATAGGATTTTCGTTTTCCAGGCGGCACAAACTCTTTTATTCTCTCTCTCGATGTGATTTGGTGCGTTTCAGATCAGAAAAGGCTGGACAGTCGTGACCTGTTGTTTATGAAGTTATTGGGTGCTGACGAGACTTGAGCTATTTTGCTAACTTACCAGACTATAGGCTAACGTGAACACAAGACACTATTGTTTTGATCATTGGTTGTATTTTCGAACGGAAATGAAAACGGGTAGCAAACTTATTATGTTCACATTTTATTTACAACATGATGTACCACCTCTGACTGCTTTCTGTCAATCATGAGCAGCCCAGCCGCGTTCACAGCTCCTCCTCCAATCAGCAGCTGGAGATGAGCCTCCTCTCGGGAAGTCTTGTCCCGCCCCTCTTATTGACTCCCATCTCCAGTGAGGCTCAGCCTCCGAATGTGGCGTTTTAGTCGGTTTTGTCCAATAACCGTCTAGTATTTTGCTATTGAAAAGGGCAGATATTTTTTAAAAAGCAATTGAAGTCCATTCAGGCTCGGCTAGATTGCGTTGTCACTCACATGCACACACACACACACAAAATACTTTTGTGATCGTGCAGTTTTGAAATTGTTAAAATAAACATGTTCACCTACATGTTCATCTTGTTGGGCTTGTGATTTTGACTCGTTTCCAAAATGTATGAAAAGTCACCATATTAGGACATTTTTTTTTGGCAAATAAGATGTATCGCAATGTTTGACCTCGGTATTTGAAAAATCCTGGTTACGGCCCTGGTCTGAAGTAACCTAGGCAACGACGCGAGCGGGCTGAATACATGCACCAGCACCATCTAGCTGCAGAGCCCTCGTACAATTTTTGTTAAAGTAAAATCAGAATGAAATGATTTCTAAGCGGCAGTGAGAAAAGGAAGAGGAAAAAGGATAGCAAACAGTTTGTTAAGCTACCGAAATTAACAACCTTCTTCCACACAAGATAATGGCTGCAGTTAAAGGCTTCCCTGATTGCATTTCCTCTCCAACAGACATGCTTAACTATATTCAGAGAAAACCTGCTGGATTGTTACCCAAATCTATTCTAAGTATTGCACTTCGAGTACTCCTCACACTTCCTGTCACAGTGGCTTCTGGGGAAAGGAGTTTTTCTGCCTTGAAATTAATCAAGACATATCTCAGGTCTACCATGTGTCAGGAGAGACTGTCAGATCTGGCGGTGATATCCACTGAGCAAGCCGTGAGAAGGAAACTGGACATGGAAGATGTCATCACTGCATTTGCCAATGCTAAAGCAAGAAAAATCAAGTTTTAAGCACACAGTAAGTAAAATTATAATAATTAATAACTAATAATTTCATTTATTTAAATCTTACACTGTCCACGTTTGGTTTTTCTCTCTCCCTGTCTTTCTGTGCAGGTCTCATCCACTGTAGCCACCACCACCCATGAGACTGATAGTTGGGCACACCGACAGCAGCGCACATAGACAGACAGGCAGACACACACACACACACACACACACACACACACACACACACACTCTCCTCTACTGACACACACACACACACACACACACACACACACACACACACACACACACACACACACAGAGCTTATATTCAGTGATCTTTATTGTTTTTTTTTCAATCAGTTCCATGTGTTCACAATAAATATTGTTCGTCAGTACGTATGATTCATCATCTCATTATTATTACAGATGTATGGGTTGGGGTTGAGGGGGGCCTCCAAATTGTCCTTTGCCCAGAGCCTCAGATTTCCTAAAACCGCCCCTGCCCACGCGCAGCCGCGAGGCACAAAATAACAGTGAAAGCTTCCGGTCCTCTGCCTAACCCACACTGACTGACTGTTCTACAAAACGTGCAGGAACAACCACCCAAAACTTCAACTAGCTAACACCACCACCACCAGCTAAAGCTATTCACAACAGAAATCAAAACTAACAAAACATTAAACGGTGCGCGTGTGCCGGCGTCTGCTCAAAGAGGAAGATAGAGAGAGAGAGAGAGTCATCACGAAGTTAGGGCGTCTTTATAGTTGGAGGACCGCCCAGTAAGCCCAACGCCAATGCACCAACGCTCCACCTATAGGATATGATTGGAGAGACATTAACAAGATCAGCAACACATCATTAACAAACGTAATTACCGCAAGCAACACCAGCACCACGTAACACCCCCACCCATAAAAATAAACTGGGGGGGATAAACAATATACCAATAACCCCAAAACCAATATATATATACACATATAAGAATGAGAAACTATACTCATCTTCAGTCAAGCCCTACCACAGCTCAACTGGGGGAAAAAAACAAAATTTACAAATTAGTGTACAGTAAACCCCACAGTTTATTACCAGGGCGCGATATGCACTCTAAACAGACAATGGATTAAACACTGCATAATAACAGTGATCAATCAAAACTAAACGCGAGAAAGCGCATCTGCCACCACATTTTCACTACCACACTGTAAAAAATAGAACTTCATTTTTTCTGCCCACACGTTGATATGAGTAAACAGAACAAAGATGACAAGAAAACACTATTAACTCGCAATAAGAAGTTGTCATGGGCGGCACGGTGGTGTAGTGGTTAGCGCTGTCACCTCACAGCAAGAAGGTCCTGGGTTTGAGCCCCGGGGCCGGCGAGGGCCTTTCTGTGCGGAGTTTGCATGTTCTCCCCGTGTCCGCGTGGGTTTCCTCCGGGTGCTCCGGTTTCCCCCACAGTCCAAAGACATGCAGGTTAGGTTAACTGGTGACTCTAAATTGACCGTAGGTGTGAATGTGAGTGTGAATAGTTGTCTATGTGTCAGCCCTGTGATGACCTGGCGACTTGTCCAGGGTGTACCCCGCCTTTCGCCTGTAGTCAGCTGGGATAGGCTCCAGCTTGCCTGCGACCCTGTAGAAGGATAAAGCGGCTAGAGATAATGAGATGAGATGAAGAAGTTGTCATATCAAGTTCTGAATGTATTCATCTGGAGACTTATATAACTAAGTGAGCTCAACTTGTATGGAAAAAACGGGGCACGCAACGGGGTTTCCCCGAGCCAGGAGGGGCTGATAATGTCTGAAGCGGCTCGAGGGGCCCTAGAGACACAACTCCACGCACGCTTTTGGAAGTGGATCAAATTCAGAAGCTCATCCCTCGCGTCATCATCAGGAACGAAGGTTAATCTTTTACCACTCAAAAATAATCGATAAACTGATCAACATTGCACATTGCACCTGTTTTATGTGAAGTACAAAACTTATCTAGCCTATTGTACAGTCTGTTTTGAAATGACCGGCTAGTTTTAAACCAGCCTCATAGTGGGCCTATTAAGCATAACAATTGTGCACAAAATGAAAAAAGCATGAAAATTTCAGGGTTTATTCTTGAAGGCATAAGCTTTAATTTGAGACGTGGAGGCATTCTCAGTTTGACCTCTGGGGTCAGCTAGAGGTCATTGACCTCCATGATATCACATTTCTATGCATGAAATTAGAAAAGGCTGTATCTTAACATCTAAATGTGATGTAAATGTAAAATAAATGTGTTTTTCCATGTGCCTGGACATGAAAAAATCACATATAATACTGATATTCCTCTTAGGGGTAACTTCAGGGGTCAGGTAGAGGTCATTGACCTTTGAAATTTGAAGTTTCTATGCATGACATTCTAGACGGGTGTATCTTAGGATCTAAATGTGATAGAAATGTGAAGTTAATGTGTATTTCCTTGTTTCTGACCATGAGAAACCCATTTTTGATACTGATATTACTCTTACAGGTCATCTCTGGGGTCAGCTAGAGGTCACTGACCTCCAGCATAATGCATTTCTATGCATAAAATTAGAAACGGGTGTACCTCAGGTTCTAAATGTGATAAAAATGTAAACTAAATTTGTATTTCTATGATTCTGTACATGATTCTGTACATTCTGTACACATACTTTTTGGCAAACAAATCCCTACGGATAAGTTGTGCAGCTCTTACTAAGTACAGAGCCTCATCGTCATATTTAGATGCTTTCAGGAGAGCGTCCCCTACATCCTGTTTAAATGTGAGCAGAGTGTCCCTTCCTTGACAGTTTGCCTGTAGATCAGGCAGGACTGCGAGTAGTCTGTTCTTTAGTCTGGTGGTGTGAACACGACTATTTACACATACACCTAGTTGTTCTAATCGTTTTCTGTACATTTCACCCAAGTCAGCTAGTTTGAATATTGGAGCATATTCATTGTCACACACATCATCAATGAAAGCAACCAGTTCAGCAAAGGCAAGACTATGAAGGCGAGCTTCATCATCATTACTGACGTAAACCGTTTGTCTTGCTCTGTTGTACAGTTTCGTTAGGCAAGTAAGATGGTACTTTGCTTCAAGGGCAATCATATCTCCAGGAGATAGCTTTGCAAGTAGCTCTGTGTCCTCCAACTGTATTGCATATTTGCGAACATTTGCATCCATCTGTTTTGTTGCTACTTCATGTAGTTTTTCAGATCCAGCATCATTGCAAAAGAAGCACACGGGCAGTTCAGTTTGCACAGGTTTGCTGTCAGCCGAACGAGTGTGACGCATTGAAGTGCACGGTTGCATCTCGTTCTGCATGGCCCTTTTATGTCTGCTGATTTCATTCTGGTTAAATTTCAGCCGACAAGACTTGTGCCACTTTGCAGTGTTAGCGGATAGTGTATCCTGAAAACCTGTGCCCTCATCTAGTCTAGCAAGATCAATCCCCATGGGAAAAACACCAAGTTGTTTGAACTCCAAAAGATCATTAGCTAATGACACATAACCAACACCAGCAGGTTTCTTGGAAGATTTCGCAGGACATTGCAATGCCTCGCTAGTGTCTAACTGGCACAGAGCACAAAAATCCCAATTAATTTGTGATTTGGGTTGTTTTAATGTGTGACATTTGGTTAAGTCTACCAGCATATGGCGTTTTGCCATAGTGTATCAAGGAGTTAACACACAGCTAATGTGCCATATGGTACAAGAGCATTTATCTCTTTATCAAAAATAAACTGGGGTTAACAATATGAGCAACAAAAAATAGTTTAAATGATATGGTGGTATTTAAAATATAACTTACTATAGGGCTATTTACTAATTCTCTGTCTTCTTATTATCTAAAAGAAAGGAAAGAAAACACACAAGGGTGCACTTGTACTACTGAGTCTACTGTTTATTTTCCCGTGCTGCTGAACAGTGTTGGGAGAGAGTGAGAAAGAGAGAGCAGCACACAGGTTTTGAAGGTTCCATGCGCGGGAAAACCACACCCCTTGCCCCACTCTGAACCGCGGGAAAATAATGGGCTACACACAAAACATGAACATGAAAATTCCGTTGAATCTCTACCTCTGCTAGACTGACATAGTTATTCCTGTGAATTTAGAATTGCCCTATCAATGTCCAACATTAAAATGACTGAAAATTAAACTACAATATACTGTATTCTTCAACTCTAGTGCAAATGAGAGCAAATGCAACAAAACATTACTCACTTTGAAATTATCAATGGAAATGGGGCAACTGTGTTCAGCTTCTGACATAGTTTGTGACCACTGGAGATGTTTTACTTATCAGAAGTGAGTTGTGTCATGTCCAGAAACATGGAATCATATATTTACTTTACATTTACAGTATTTCACATTTTAATCCAAAGATAGATTGTTTCTAATTTCATGCTTAGAAATGCATTATCGTGGAGGTCAGTGACCTCTAGCTGACCTCAGAGGTGACTTATAAAAATGATATCAGTATTAGAAATTAGTTTATCATGGCCAGAAACATGGAAATACACATTTAGTTTACATTTCTATCACATTTAGAACCTAAGATACACCCGTTTCTAATTTCGTGCATAGATATGCATTATGCTGGAGGTCAGTGACCTCTAGCTGACCCCAGAGATGACCTGTAAGAGTAATACCAGTATTAAAAATGGGTTTCTCATGGTCAGAAACAAGGAGATACACATTAATTTCACATTTCTATCACATTTAGATCCTAAGATACACCCATCTAGAATATCATGCATAGAAACTTCAAATTTCAAAGGTCAATGACCTCTACCTGACCCCTGAAGTTACCCCTAAGAGGAATATCAGTATTATATATGATTTTTTTCATGCCCAGTAACATGGAAAAACACATTTATTTTATATTTACATCACATTTAGGTGTTAAAATACAGCCTTTTCTAATTTCATGCATAGAAATGTGCCATCATGGAGGTCAATGACCTCTAGCTGACCCCAGAGGTCAAACTGAGAATGCCTCCATGTCTCAAATTAAAGCTTATGCCTTCAAGAACAAACTCTGAAAGTTTCATGCTTTTTTCATTTTGTGCACAATTCTTCTGATAATAAGAGCTTAACAGCCCCACTATCAGTTTATGAATGTTAAAAGCCTACTTTTTGTTGATGAGGCTTATTGATATATTGACTATTGATGTGTAGGAGGGCATCTATGTTCAGTTGTAATTACACTTTATTCATGTTGATTCGAACAACTGTCATATTGCCTGCTGCAAAAGCGTCTGTTGAAGGCAGGTAGCTAATTGAAAACGTGGGTTGCACTTGTCGTTAGCGTGGAAGGTCTCTCTCCCTCCCTCCCTCCCTCCCTCGACGTTAGCTTGATTAACGTTGGCCTCAGTCTAAATTAGAAAAGCATAAACGAACGGGACTCGTATTATGTCTAGGTTCTACTGTTAGAGCAGGAAAAGGTGGCACATAAATGCTTGTTTGTTCTATCACAATGGAGACCGACTACTTGTTTATTTCACCGACGTTAGTCAGGACCTCAATGTCTGGGCATTTTAGGCAAATGTGGTGCCATTGAAAGCTTGTGCGTCCCGTGGTTCGCAGTTTAGTGAGTGTGCTTGCACAATGTGTTACTTTAATTATAATAATTACAACAATTTCGGTTCGGTCACCATACCAATATAACAGAAGTATAGCAAGCTTACGATCCATTTCCTACTTCACATAAGCCTCATCAACAAAAAGCAGGCTATTTTAACATTCATGAAATGAGGCTAGGTGCAATGTGTGATGTTTAAGATGGCAGTGTTTCCTGCTAATGCTTTCCGACCGCCAAACACTTAAAACGCCAAAACTGTACTGTAAATTATAAAAGTATTATATTTGAATTGTTTGAATGGTTTTGCTCCAGATTCTGTTGATAGTCAGATCTGTTTTTATTCTTCATTGTTGGGTTTTAACCGCCTTAATTAAACTAACTAGTTTCCCCATGTTTTTTCATGATGCAATGCAGAGAGTGTAAATTCATCCACCCGGATGTCCAGACCCTGCTGAAACATTATCTCCTGAGACACTGAGGGGGTCATCAAGGTAAGAATTGGCCTTGCCTCTATCCTGACTGTGTGTGCACCTTCCGCTCATCAAGTACTCTAAAATCTCATCTTTCACGCTACCATAAAAAAAACCCATACAATTCACACCACATCAAATTTCAGTTGTGGGCATTGTGCTTTCAAAGATGTCTGCAGTTTAAGTGCATTTTTTAGCCATCTCAGAAGACATTTGAAGAGTGGTGAACTTGTAACATGTCCATTTGTTGGCTGTGCCTATAAAACAAATAAGTTCACCAACTTTGCCAATCACAAAAGCAGGAAGCACAAAAATCATACAGCCAGAGACCTAAAGTCAGCTGTTTCTACCATGCATTTTACATAGGATTTTGCCAGAGGATGAGACATTAATGGCTGTATTTTTAATTATTTTGAGTGAACAATATATTGAAACGGTTATATAAGCTGTACAGTAACTACTTTTCATTGTGTCAAAGTGAAATTTCTTTAATGTTGTCCCATGAAAAGATATACTTACAAATCTGCAGAAATGTGAGGGGTGATGGTTTAGAACAAGGAAGTAGTTCGTTGTTGTCGAGAGGACCAATCACAGTGGCTCTCTTTTGACTGTTTGCTGTAAAGTTCATCCAATTACATTTTCTGGAATTTCATATAGAAGCTTTGAATGTAAGACTAAATGCATTCCACAGATTTATGTTGTGTACAGAATTAGAATTGCTGCCTCACACCCAATACAGCCATCATATTTTGATGCTGGATTTCTTAAAACATCCAATTTGATAGTGGATACTTCATGTAGTTGGCTTTAATACCCTGCCAGGTGGTCTTCAGTGGGGAGTACCAGCTAATGTCACTAAGTGTTCAAAAGAGCATAGTTGTAAACAACTGGACTTCATTTTGGGTCTGGAAGATGCTTCACTTCACATCCGAATGGTATCTTCACTTCTAGCCAGTACTGAAGAACCCTTTCGGATGAATGAAACAACTTTAAAGCTCCAAACAGAAGTCCAGTTGCTTACTACTAAACACAGTTTACTGACATGGCCTAAATGAATAACAATATTCACTGACATGCCACTAAATAAATTCTGTATCTCTGTGTGCCCAGGTGACGGCGATAGCAGAACATAGGAGGAGAGTAGCCTTGGAAGGATTGCCCATTTACCTCAAGGACGATGCATCAAATCTTTTCAAGACATGTCTGGTAAGAATCAATTTATTCTGTGATACTCTCAACATGTGATAATGTTGGGCAATGTGCACTGTGGCAAGAAGGTTTGCTTTGTCCCCAGCACAGTGTCCAGAGCTTGGAGGAGATGCCAGGAGACATGCCAGTACATCAGGGGACGTGGAGGAGGCCATAGGACAGTTTACAACCCAGCAGCAGGATCGCTATCGCCTTCTTTGTGCAAGGTTGCACAGAAAAACCACTGCCAGAGCCCTGCAAAAAGAGCTTTGCAGGCCACTGATGTGCATGTTGATGCTCAAATGGTCAGAAACAGACTTCATGAGGAGGGTATGAGGGTCTGGTGTCCACACGTGGTTCCTATGCTTACAGAGTGGCACCGTAGGGATTGATTTGCGTATACCATAGAACATCAAGATTGGCACATTGGTGCCCTGTGCTCTTCACAGATGAGAGCAGTTCACACTGAACACATGTGACAGACATGACAACGTCAGGAGATGCCATGGAGAATGGTATGCTGCCTGCAACATCATTTGTGAAGAGCACAGGGCGCCAATGCAAGAATATGTAGATTTTGATGTTCTCTCGTTTATGCAAATCGCTCCATACGGTGCCGCTCTGTGAGCATAGGCCTCACGTACCAGGCCCTCATACCCTCCTCATGAAGTCTGGTTCTGACCGTTTGAGCATCAACATGCACATTAGTGGCCTGCAAAGCTCATTTTGCAGGGCTCTGGCAGTGCTCTTTCCATGCCACCTGGTACAAGGAAGGAGAAAGCAATTCCGCTGCTGGGTTGTAAACCGTCCTATGGCCTCCTCCACATCCCCTGGTGTACTGGCATGTCTCCTGGCATCTCCTCCACGCTCTGGACACTGTGCTGGGGGACACAGCAAACCTTCTTGCCGCAGCACACATTAATGTGTCATCTTGGATGAGGAGCACTACCTAAGCAAATTCAGTGGGTGAAGGAGATTGTCACGTGGTACCTACAAGGGTGTGAAACTGTCAAAATGCACATGTGACCAAAAAAATCAGCCAGAAAGGATGAAAAAAGAGAAATGGTCTGTGTGGGGTGTATTTTGGTTATTACCTCTACTTTCTACCCATTGCTTGTTAAATTTGCACAAAATGGATTCATAATGAGCGTTGTTTCGTTACTAACTGGACTGGCTGGTATCACAGAAGTATGATTGACTTGGAGTTGCATTGCATGGTTTTGGTGTTCCCTTTATTTATTGGAGCAGTGAATTTCATTCACACATTCAGTAATGTCTTCTGTCTTTGCACACTCAGGACACAGATGAAGAGGAGGATTACACCAAAGGTGTAAAAATTGCCATACTGACAGTCTTCGAGGATGATGTAGCATCCGTTACGTCCCTACCTACGGTCATCAACATTGGCGTGATTTTGGAAGAGAGTGTCATCGTTCAGGGCATAAAGGACCTTCCTTCAGCAGTCGCATACTTGTTTGGCCTGCTGTATTGCATCAACATGGAATACCCCAAAAACCTGAGATACACTTTTGAGGTTTTACAGAAAGTTTTCCTTGACATGGGAGCACACTGCTGCTCTGCACGAGCTCAGTCACTCCAAGGTAAAATGCAGAAATGTCTGCGCTAATGTGGCAAGTCCATTTCTCTCTCTCTCTCGGAGCTGCAAGTCAGGTGAGGGCAAGAGGCGGAAAAGTTTGTTGAATAGTTAATTGATTGTTTTACACGGATTTTTACTTGTTAATTGTTTAAGGGCTTAAGGTTTATTTACTAAATACTACAGGTCTCTCTGTGATGGGTGTTTTTAAGCTTATTTTTTAAAGTGTATTCAGTGAAATGTGTTGAAACTGTTTTGATCAAAGTTAGTAAGAAGAGTCATTTGGAAGAATGTCCCAGTTGCCTTTCCACTTTACCTGGTTTGAAACCCCCAGTGCATGTTTTTTGTGTTTAAAATAAAGGAAATGGTTGTGCACATGAATTGTCTATTTGACTTTTTCCCCCTACTTTTTAATCTAAGTTGTGACAATCATTTAACATAACTTTAGTTTAAGTCACAAAAATAGCTAGTAAAAATGATTTTTCAAGTAAGAAGATATTTTGATTTAATTGATTAAACAAGTTTTGTCCTCTTGTTGGGCATACTTGGAAAAACAAGTAAAAAGATATTTTAATTTAATTGATTGAACAAGTTCTGTCATCTTGTTGGGCATACTTGGAAAAACCCTTAAATACATTTCTTGATTTCTTAGTTGAGGTTACTCCAAAAAACCCTTGATATGGGTTGCCTTGCTTTTTCAAGTAAACTGAGCAAATTTTTTTTTTTTACAGTGCACGAATGTGTCGGATAGAGATGTTAAAGCCCTGGAGGATGAGGCACCACCGCATCAGACGTTGATTTTGATTACACATACGATGCAAAAACGTCAACGGGTTATGGTCGGTGTAAACTACAACGGGCTCAACGGCCCCACCGACATAAACCTCGAAATGTTGGAGCGCCAACACAAACGCCAGGGCCTCTTTTTCAATTGTGGAATACGCGCGCTGATGACTGTTAAATTTACGGGGAAAAAAACCAAAGAGGATGTTCCACACCATCAGAGCCACGCTGCATCAGTACTGCTCCAGCCCCCAAATCACTGGCATCAACTGCCAGCGAAAAAGGCACAGAGAAATTAGGGGCTGCCAGTACAGGAGCAGTAGTGAGTAACGCCTTCACAGAATCAAAAGCCAATTGGCTCCCTGCAGTCCACAAAAACGCCCTTTTTAAACTGAGATCAGTAAGAGGTGCGGCTACAGCGGAAAAATTCTAACAGAATGACTGGTAATAACCAACCATTCCAAGAAAGCGTCTTAAAGGGATAGTTCGGGATTTTTGACATGAATCTGTATGGCATCCCCATCAATAGTGTCGTGCAAACACACTGACTTACCCCTGACAGCATCCTGTGAGTCCAGTTCTTGTCCAGTTTTGGTCCAGACGAAAGTAGTCCGGCAAGTTTGTTGGGGTCACGAAAGTAAAACGTTTTTCATCTCAAAACAGTATGTGTTCAAAAGAGTGATATATTTGCATCACAAAACCGTTGCCAAATAAAAAGTCAGACCTCGAAATCGCTTGGCACTATTTTCTCTCCCTTCTTATCACTGCGCGCTGCCGCCAGGTGACAGTGAAACGCAGACCCGCTAAGCTGGTGGGAGACCAAGGCTGCACTCTGTCCACGGCTTACACACGTGATGGCACGGAGGATGTGTATAGTGGCAGCATCTGTCCCCCCAGAGAGGATCTTTTCAAAAGCAGGACAGATTATAACTGAGAGGAGAAATAGAATCAGAATTAACTAGTTAATTGCAGTAATTAAAAGAATAGGTAGGAAAAGGAAGGCGCAAAGACACCGCGCAGCGCCTGAAAACGGGTTTTCAGGCGCTGTGCACCCATTTTCAGGCGCTGCGCGGTGTCTTTGCGCCTGCAGCGGTGCTTTGCCTGTGCTGTGGCCGAAAATAGTTCCAGATGTAAATTGGTCTAGTAAATCCCTTCGTGTTAATTTGCATTGATATGTGTACTCGATGTGAATGTACAAGTCATGAGAAATAATTATAAAAAATCTTGAGTTATTTAATTCACTTCTGCAACGACAATGCTAGCTGGACACGCCGGATGCGACTACGCTAAGCTAAGCTAACAGGGGCGTTTATAGATCAGGACAATGGCTGGGTCGGCTACAAAACGCTTTGGCTCACTCATCCAATTCTAGGGACTGACTCAATTTCATCTGGGGGTGGCGTATTCCTTTAAAGCAAAAATAAAATCTCAGGAGCCGTTTGGGAGCCGAAAGAGCCGGCTCCTTATAGTAAGAAGAGCCAAAAGAGCCGAAATTCCCATCACTAGTAAACAATGAATGAAACAGCCGTGGCTGTCACCTGGCGGCAGCGCACAGTGATAAGAAGGGAGAGAAAATAGTGCCAAGCGATTTCGAGGTCTGACTTTTCATTTGGCAACGGTTTTGTGATGCAAATATCTCACTCTTTTGAACACATACCGTTTTGAGACGAAAAACGTTTTACTTTCGTGACCCCAACAAACTTGCCGGACTACTTTCATCTGGACCAAAACTGGACAAGAACTGGACTCACAGGATGCTGTCAGGGGTAAGTCAGTGTGTTTGCACGACACTATTGATAGGGATGCCATACAGATTCATGTCAAAAATCCTGAACTATCCTTTTAAGACGCTTTCTTGGAATGGTCGGTTATTACCGGTCATTCTGTAAGAATTTTTCGAGACGAGGGAACAGGGTACTGCAAAACAGCTTCCACTTTCGCACTAACCGGGCTCCATCTCTTGAAATAGCCCTGGGGCATAAATTCAATTTTTCTGATACAGTGTCAGAAAATAAAGACGAAAGGGAGGAATCATTCTTCTGCTGAAGAATTAATTGTTCGCGGCTCAGAGACATATCTGCAAAACAAGGCAACATCGACAGCGGAGAGGGTTTCTTTATTTTCGCCCCACCACTATCAGACAAAGGATGAACAAGAAACATGTCGGAGAGGTCAAAATAATCATCCCTACATGTTTTTACAGCAGTCTCGGCCTTCTTGGCCATTGCACGTGTAACAACATTTGCGTGGAAAACATCAGGAAACTCCACACTTAATTTATCAGGGCTTTCAGCCTCAGCAGTGTTGGTCACGACAGGTCCAGGAAAAACCACTCCTCCCATAATATCATTACCTAGCAAAAGGTGCACATCTTTAACAGGGAGGAAAGGGTGCACGCCCAGTTTAAACTCACCGGTAACTAAATTAGATGTGAGAACAACCCCATGAAGGGGGACACTAATAAAGCCCATCTCAAAACCTTGCACAAGGACATTTTCACCGGTATAAGACTTGTCACTGAAATTCAAAACACTCTCCAAAACAAAGCTTTGCGAGGCAGCCATGTCACGGAGCACCTTCACAGGCATACCCGTACTTTGCACACAGGGGCGCAGATAGGATTTTTGAACTGGGGGGGACTGAGCTGTCAGCAAATAATTCCATTTTGTGTGTATATATATATATATATATATATATATATATATATATATATATATATATATATATATATATATACACACACTACCATTCAAAAGTTTGGGGTCACTGAAAACAGTTTAGCTCTTTAGAGAAGCTATAAAACTGACCTTCCTTTGAGCAGATTGAGTTTCTGGAGCATCACATTTGTGGGGTCGATTAAATGCTCAAAATGGCCAGAAAAATGTCTTGACTATATTTTCTATTCATTTTACAACTTATGGTGGTAAATAAAAGTGTGACTTTTCATGCAAAACACAAAATTGTCTGGGTGACCCCAAACTTTTGAACGGTAGTGTGTATACATGTTATTTCACCTCCCTCACTGCCATCACCAGGAACTACCTGCAGGCCAGGACAATGATAACATTTTTACATAGCCTATGGAAATCCAAAGTTTACACATTATCATCACGCACAGAAATTGCAAAACTGCAAAACTAGTTTTAAAACCGCTAAGTTCCAACTGTTAAACATAGCGAGAGGCTGGGCTACGTGTGTGTGTGTGTAAAGTGTAAACCAGTGCATCCTGACTTTCTAACTATGCCTGTGTGTTGCGTGAGCGGCAATCAGTCAACAACTCTTCGCAAAGTTTCCTTATGAAACAATATGCTCGCTGAAATTATGGCAGGGAACGCCAGATTAAACATTAAAACTGCCTTCTGAGCACTGTATCTACAGGCTGCCACCGAAAGAAGGAGGCTACCAGAAAGGCATCTCTACTCCGTACGATTTTACTTTCACTACGACATTACTTTGAACAGACTATCAAAAAATTGCAAGGCGATATGATAAAGTAAGGCACAGTTTACTTACAGTCGTTTTTTTTTTTTTTTTTAAACGATGCAATCGTTTTCTGCCTTTTGGCACCCTTCATCATGCCGTGTTGGGGTCCTGAACTAGGAGGAGCTGTCCCCGATATGCCTGTCAAACTTGTTGTGGGTAACCATAGCAACCAAGCTCGAGCTCGCAACCCGTGCAGTCTGCGCAGTTGCAACTATGTATGTACTGCTGTGCACCTCAATAAACCGAATGGTAATTAGTCTTTTGATTTTTCCATGAGGTTTGCCTTATGCAAAGAAAGACAGCATAGACGTTTTTTCCTCCCTATAAGTGGGGGGGACCGAACGAGGTGAATTTAAATCTGGGTGGGACGAATCCCCCCCGTCCCCCCCTCTATCTGTGCCCGTGCTTGCACACCTGGCAAAGTGACAACGGCGTCCGTAATAAACGGAGCGAAAGCCTGATTTCTCTCATCTTTCCGAGACGTCAAAGGGAGAAAGGATATACAATTAACGTCAGCCCTGTAAGAAGGGGTAGATTTAATTACACCACGCTTCAGTTTGAAACAATTTGCTACTGTGTGACCACGCTTCTTACAGTGCGCACAAAACTGATTTTTCACTCGCAACGCTCCATCATCTGCACTCCGAACAGGCTGAGCAGCAACGGTTACAGCGCCTCTCGCATTGTTCTTCTGAGTAGCAGCGTACAAGGGCTTAGTGGCAAAAGCACTCGCATCCTTATGGGCCAATACGTCTATTCATCTGCCATAACGGCAGCGTCCGCAGGTTTTAAAATTTTATGTTCACCCAAATAAGAAGCGACACTCTTCACTCTTAGAAATGGCTGTAATTTTTACAGTGCAGTACAGCTAAACCCTGCAGGATTATACAGTATTGATATAGTACAGCACTGTACTGGAGTTAATGTAGAAATGTTGCAAGGCGGGAATGTTATACAGTAATGTACTTGACTTTTGTTGCTTACTGTAGCTTATTCAGCAACTCTGCTGTATTGTACTGTAATTTCGTCACTGTTAGCCCATTCAACTCTGACTGATATGTTGTCTGGACGTCACGTGCATACAGCGCACACTAACGAGTGAAGTGAAGTTGCAAGCAACGTTACCTGACTGAGTGCTTCCTGAGTCCCTAAAACCCTTGGAATTCGGTGAGTATTTCTGTTAGTATTTCTGTCCCCTGTCATTTTTTCCCGTCAGATATTGTCCACGAAAGTAATCTTTTTTTTTCAGTCTTTACTTAGCTTAGCTGACCTTAGGTGAAAGATTCTTGGTTTTGCCTATAGAGATCTTGCATGTGACGTCACAGCCGATCCAGATTGTGACAGACGCCATCGTGTCGGTCAAACGCCATATTCCGCCTTCTACTTCTACTTTTACTTCTACCTTTTCTTCTGGAAAACCCTACTATATACAATTCTACTACAACGGCTGCGGCTACAAGCTCTCCCTACCTGTGCACGTTTTTTATGTTTTTTGTGTGTATTTTTGCGTGTTGTTCGTCTGTACCGGACTTCAATATCCACTACAACCGTATAGACTTACTGGACATTGGTTTCCAGCAGAAAATGACGGTTTGTAGCGATTTCCATCGCATGCACAACATTCCGGACGAGAAAAAAAAAAAAAATTCCAGACGAGACCAGATTGCGAGACCAGCGGGGTCTCCGTGGATTGTTATCGGAAGCAAAGCGAAGGAGGCGGCGCCGGGAGCGGAAGCAAAAGCGAGGCTACAGGCAGAGCCGGCCTGTTGACTAAGCTCAGAAAACAGCCACTCAAACCTCCACTGCCAAGCCTCTACCTCTCCAACGCCAGATCCATGTAAACAAGACGGACGATTTGGAATTACCTTATTCTATTCTATAATCGGCTGGTCAGTGCTATACTCAATACTTAAGTGACTTACCCATCCAATGAGGATCATTTTCTTGTTCACAAGATGCCACATCTGAGTCGCTGACAAATCCTGAATTTCTGTAAAGATAACTGTGCAGAGATTTATAAGCACGCAGTGCTTCACCACTGAACAGCGAGGGAAAGTTAATGAGGTAATTATACACGTCCAGGTATTCCGCTGGCAGTTCAAAATCCGGTCGTGAAAACTCCGTCCGGAAAGCCATAAGGGTCACAAATCTGTAGATCGTTTATTTTAGACATATATCTAGTTATCTGTTCATTAGAAAAATGAGCCGTGTAGTCCGTCGGTTGAAATTGATCCATTCTGTACACGAGTGCAGCAGTATTCAGCGGTGTTTTTGACCAACACTATGGCGGTTGTGTACTTTCCGGTCACGTGACTGCAAGATCTCTATTGGCCGTCTGTGGTTGAAATACTAACATTCAACTTATTGTCACTTTTGATAGTGGCAACTTAGTGGCCATTTACACATTCATTTAAAAAAATATACGGGGACATACTTTTTAATTCATTTGTTTTAACTGGCCGTGTCTAGCTTTTACTCAGCACGCTAGCTAGATAATTAACTAGCATCTAACCAAAGACTAGTTTTGCCTATTCGCCGTCTCTGGTTCAAATCTTAAAACTGAATCTTTTTAGCGCATGTAAGCCGTTTTCGACCCCTCGTCGCTTTCCATAGTAACAACATACATATTTGGACATTAATTTGAAAGAATATCGGGACACACTTTTTTAATTCCTTTGTTTTAACTATAGGGTGAAGTTGCAAGTCATCCCACTGAAGTCTGACTTGTCCGTGTCAGCACACTAGCTCATTGAGAGTATATTAGTTATAATATACAGTCAATGCGCTAGCTAGATAACTAAATATTCTTAGTTCTGCCTTTTCGCCGTCTCTGGTTGAAATCTTCGCATTGAATGTTTTTAGCGCATGTTAGCAGTTTTCAACTCATTTTAGCTTTTGATAGTTGCCATTTATGGTTAAATGTGATCGTGCACATGTGTACATTTTCATAAGGAAAAGCCTCCCGTGAAAATTCGCCTTATTTGCCCCGAGCATGCTTCCAAATTTGACCGCAATCTTGTGAGAAATGGCCTTAATGGCCTTTAATCAGTTGTATGCATATTGAATACGTAGTTTTTCTAGCAGTAGAGTGGCTAGATTAGATTACCAAGACATTTAGAATTTTATTTCAAAGTATATTGTGACAGACTTCTTAATTAATTTGTTTGTTTTAACTACATTACAGGGTGAAGTTGAAGTTGCATCGGAAGTTTGCATCGGATGTCTGATGCAAAATAGGACTGCAAGGTATGGCGGCGGCCTTTGACTGCAAGACATGCAGTTATTCAACCACCTCACTGCACACATTTATTAAACATGCCAAAACTCACAGAAACATGGCCAATTACTGGTATGCATGTGGTGTACCACAATGCCCATGCAGTTTCAAGAAACTACAGTCCTTTAGATCCCACATGTATCGAAATCATCATGACAAAAGTCAACCACAACCCCAGGCACAAGCCCAGGATGGTATAACATCATGCCACATAGCAGGTTGCACGTTTCATTGCACAGATTTTGCAAGTCTATGTGCTCACTTGAGGTGTCATGTTCAGAATGGTAGGAAAGTTAGTTGTCCCTACACAGGCTGTACAAAATACTTCAGGGTGAGGTCAAGTTTTTCCTCTCATCTAAGTAGGTGTCACAAATTAACTCAGTACAGAACACCCACTCACAGTACACCTGCTAGCCAGCAGGAGGAGCCCTGCATCTCATCTCATCTCATTTTCTCTAGCCGCTTTATCCTTCTACAGGGTCGCAGGCAAGCTGGAGCCTATCCCAGGGTACACCCTGGACAAGTCGCCAGGTCATCACAGGGCTGACACATAGACACAGACAACCATTCACACTCACATTCACACCTACGGTCAATTTAGAGTCACCAGTCAACCTAACCTGCATGTCTTTGGACTGTGGGGGAAACCGGAGCACCCGGAGGAAACCCACGCGGACACGGGGAGAACATGCAAACTCCACACAGAAAGGCCCTCGCCGGCCCCGGGGCTCGAACCCAGGACCTTCTTGCTGTGAGGCGACAGCGCTAACCACTACACCACCGTGCCGCCCGGAGCCCTGCATGTCATCTGATAAACAAGTCAGTGAGGGCTCTGTAGGTGTACATGTTGAGGAGGATATTGTGCCGGACAAATCACAGTATTTGAAAAATTTGGCTCTTTTTTACTTGAAAATGCAAGCTAAATTGTTGATCCCAGCCACCACCATTCAAACTATTGTTGAAGAATATCAAGAGGTTCACAATGCTGACGTTAAGTATATAATGTCTAAAATTAGAGAAAGAATGGCCACGTTGAACATACCTGAGACTGATATCACTCAGTTTCTTAATGATGTGTCCAAAGATGATATCTTTAAACAGTGCCATGAGGGACCTCTCAGATCAGATCAGACTCGACAAACTTTTTTCAAAAAAACTTTCAATTATGTCGAGCCCATGCAGATCTATGTGGGCTTTGACGCAGCTGGTATTGAACGACATTTCCAGTATGTTCCTATCAAGGAAACTCTGAAGGCTCTCCTCGCCCAGGAAACAATCAAACAACAGTATAGAAAAACCAAGATCAAAGTTGGTGCAATGTCTGACTCTGGGAGTGATGTTTTGGCTGATGTGATAGATGGCAAAGTCATTAAAAATAATGATTTGTTGAAAGAAGACCCCTCATCCCTGTCTATCGTATTATATCAAGATTCGTTTGAGGTGGCAAACCCTCTTGGTTCTGCTCATGGAAAGCATAAAATCTGTGCTGTCTACATGACCCTTTGTGACATATTACCCCACAATCGATCTTGTGTTGATCCCATGCAATTAGTTTTACTCTGCAGGGAGGAAGACTTGCGCTATTTTGGGCAAGCCAAACTTTTTACTCCTCTTGTATGTGATTTGAAGGACACTGAGGAATTTGGCTTTGAAACGGAAGAATTTGGCAGTTTGAAAGGAGGATTGATAGCGATATCAGGGGACAATCTGGGTTCCCATTGTGTTGGGGGATTTACTGAAAATTTCAGTAAAAGTAAGAACTTTTGCCATTACTGCTCAATTAACAGGGAGACCTTTCAGGAGAATCCTGAAAAGTTAGGCCCCAAAAGAACAGTGGAAAATTACAAGGAAAGTGTTTTGCAGCTCCATCATGGCCAGCCTATTGTCAATGGATTAAAATTCGATTCTGTTTTCAACAGCCTCAAAAACTTCCATGTGTGTAACCCAGGTCTTCCCCCTTGTTTGGGTCATGATTTGTTTGAGGGAGTGGTGTCCTATGACTTGGCACTTTATATTAAGCATCTTATAAAAGTTGAGAAACACTTCACATATCACCAGTTGAACAGGTCCATTCTACAATTTCATCACGCTGGTAGTGATGGAAACAACAGGCCATGTGAGGTGAAAGAGGAAAGAGAGAAACTGGCAGGGCATGCAGCGCAAAACTGGTGTTTCTTACGTTTGCTTCCTCTTTACATTGGAGATCGTGTTCAGAATCCAGTGGAGAATCAAGTATGGCAGTTGTGCTTAAAGTTACGAGAAATTGTTGAGCTGATTTGTGCAGCTAAAATTAGCCATGGCCAGATTGCCTACCTGAAGGTCTTAATTGAGGAGTACATTCACCTCAGACACAGCCTGTTCCCTGACTGCCCACTAAAAGCTAAACACCACTATTTGTTGCACTACTCTGACCTCACTCTCCAATTTGGTCCTCTTATTCGCTTGTGGACACTTCAATTCGAGAGTAAACACTGTTATTTTAAAAGGTGTGCAAGGAGGCTGCACAATTTTAAAAACTTGTGCAGCTCCTTAGCTGAAAGGCATCAATTATTGCAGGCATACCTTGGCACAGGGCAGCTGTTTTCGCCAGATGTTCAGGTGGTTGGTCCAGTGACTAGGTTTGAGGATAAACTTTACTGTCCTTTGATTCAGGAAGCGTTTCATGGGACATCAGTCCTCAAAAAAGACACAACAGGGGTGTCCTCTATTGTTTACAAAAACATCAGATACTGTAAGGGCCTAGTTGTTGCAGTTTCACATGATGATAATGGCATCCTGTTTGGCAAAATTGTGCTAATTTTGATTAATGAGAGCAGAGTTTACCTTATGTTGGAGGCATGTGAGTCTGTCTTTCTCATTGATGTTGGACTTCACTTGCTGAACGAAAAGGGGGCATACATGTGTGTGAACATAGACACCTTGGCTGATTATTACCCTTTACCTGTCTATGAAATTGGAGATGTTTCAGTGGTTGCGCGCCATCACTCCATTGTTGGGCCTAGCACTGAGCATTGATTGATTTCTCAGTATTCTTCCCTGAATAAATTAACCAAAATGTATTTCACAAGTTCGTATATGTAAATATTGTTTTTAAATCAAAATTGTAGCCAGACTAACATCCTCCTATCCCCTGCTTTTTCCAGATTTCAACATGGGAGACTCAATCTATGACTGTGTCACAGCTGTCCTCCCAAAATTAGATCAGGAGCGGTTGCAGAAAGTTGTAGAACGGTTAGTTATAGAAATTGGTATTGAGGACACAACCGATCTTAATTTTGTTAAAGAAGAGGATATTAAAGACTTACTGACCCCCTGTCAAAGCAAAAAGCTCATCGATGCATTCCAAAGAAGAGGTTAGTTAAACATGTAAAAAGTTAATTTTTTAATTCATTCAGTCCAGTTGCATCATCTTTATCAGTTTTAGTTGCACATCAATGTATGATCTTACTTACTCACTTACTAAGCTTTTTCCATATGCGCAGAAGCAACATGTAACTTCACGTCCACAAATACAATCCCACTATTGATTCTCCATTCATTTACTATTCACTACAGACATTGTCACAGTAGACACCAAAACCTTCAAACTCAAACATACACCATCACACCTCTACTCACGCCACATACTTTTCATCTCCTGAAAAACAGCCCACACAGGAAGTGAGTGCGCACTTCACACACACACACACACACACACACACACACACACACACACACACACACACACACACACTCGTCTCATACTGAGCAGTACATCCCTTAGCTCCATAAATGTATCCATAGATACTTAATCATACATACATCCTCTTAACTGAGCACTTAAACACCCCCTTGGAAATACCTCCCCTATACACTACAATAGCTACCCAAGCTTCAGAATCCTACCCACTAACACTTACTCATGCCACATTTTCTAACCATCGCCAATAAGTCCTTCACCACAGTACAAACAACACATACAACAGAAAAACACAACTTAACATTGATTCTTGAACTTGTCCTTTCTTTTCACAGATTGTACCCCACAGCCACTCCAAAGTTCTTTTGTGCAGTTAGTGTACACACCCCCAGAAACGCCGCCTGCACCATTGGCAGACTCTGGCACCACCATGTCTTCTCCATCCACCCGCCCGTCTCAATGGATCACCAACTTCCAAATACCTTGGGAAAAAATGCCCACAGGACTGAGGGAATGCATGGACAGAGGAGTGCATGCCGCACAACCAGACAGGCTCAAAATGATAAGAATTATTGTTGATGCTATTAGATGTTTTTGCCTTAACCCGAGTAGATCGCAGTGTCCTACAATCGCCAAGGATGTCGTGGCTCAATACCCCAAAACGTTTGGAGACGTCACCAATGAAGGGGATCTGCTAGGCTGTGGCTACACATCCTTACTGAATCAGTTTAAGACGCGTGTTGAACACCTCAACTGAAATAACACTTGCAAAAGTCAGGCAACCTCATGGGTTGGGGGGGAGTCTGGCACCGACAGGGGGTAAACGGCACCTGGCCTGCTCCGTTACGCACGTCACACATCAACACACTGGAGTTAAGGGCGGTGTTTTTGACACTGCGCCATTTTCTGGACGTGCTAAGGGGCAAACATGTGTTGGTTCGCACGGACAACGTTGCGACGGTCTTCTATATCAACCATCAGGGGGGCACCAGGTCTTTGGCTGCGCTGCGAGTGGCTCACAATCTTCTAGTATGGGCTCAGGACAACCTCATGTCCATACGAGCAGCTTACCTGCCTGGACGTCTGAACAGTGTGGCAGATGCTCTGTCACGCGGGACAGTGTTGCAGGGAGAATGGAGACTGCATCCAGACACAGTGGAGCAGATCTGGAAGACATACGGGAGGGCAACTGTGGACCTGTTTGCGAGCAGTCAAACAACCCATTGCCTAACATGGTTTTCCCTAGGGGAAGAAGCGGCAGCGATGGGCCAGGATGCTCTGGCCCACAACTGGTCAAGGGCGGTCCTTTATGCCTTTCCCCCCCTACCACTGTTGTGGAGAACTCTTTGCCATGTGCGCGATCACGGCCACCATGTGTTGCTGATAGCTCCTCATTGGCCCTCCAGACCATGGTTCCAGCTTCTGTTTTCTCTGGTAGTGGGACCTCCTTTTCGGCTGCCCAGCAGGCCCGACCTGCTGACGCAGTTGGACGGCAGGATCCAACACCCGTGTCCAGAACGCCTGAAGCTCTGGGTGTGGCCCCTGGGACCCTGGGGCTATTACTGGAGTGTTCAGAGGGGACCCAGAACACTTTGGTAAATGCGCGGGCAGAGTCTACCTGTCGCTTGTATGCAGGCAAGTGGAAGGTGTTTTGTGGTTGGTGCACAGAACGTAACATCGACCCATTCAGTTGTTCTGTTCCACAGGCTCTAAACTTCTTACAACACCTGTTGGAGCTTGGCAGGGCTGCATCTACACTCAGAGTGTATGTTGCAGCGCTGGCAGCTCATCGCTCAGAAATTGGAGGCGTCTCACTTGATTCACACCGGTTGGTAGTGGCTTTCTTGAAGGGAGCGTTTCGTCTTCGTCCTCCCCCTCTGGTGCGGAGTCCATCATGGGAGCTAAGCACTGTGCTTGAGTCTCTTTGTTTGCCGCCTTATGAGCCTCTATCGACGGCTGATATCAAGTGGGTATCCTTTAAAACTGCTTTTCTTCTTGCCATCACAACGGCCCGTCGTGTGGGGGAGCTACATGCCCTCTCCATGAGTACTGTTTGTCTCCGTTGGGGCCCTATGTTTGACAGTGTCTCATTGTGGCCTAACCCAGCTTTCCTCCCGAAAGTCTTGTCCCCCCAGTTCAGCAACCAGCCGATTTTGCTGGTGGCTATTTCGGCAGATGTCTCAGACATACGGAAAGAGTTATGTCCTGTCAGGGCTCTGAAGGTTTATTTGGATCGAACGGCAGCCTTTCGTACTACTGACCAGTTGTTTGTTTGTTTCGGTGGCTTTCAGAAGGGAGCAGCCCTGTCTAAGCAGCGGCTCTCTTGTTGGGTGGTGGAGGCAATTACCTATGCTTACAAATCAACAGGGAGTGCTGTGCCCTCCTCAGTTCATTGTCATTCGACACGTGCTCAGGCAACTTCGTGGGCAGCTCTCAGAGGAGTGCCTCTCTCTGACATTTGTGCTGCTGCGACTTGGTCTAACACATGTACCTTCGCCCGGTACTACAGACTGAATGTTGTGTCCATGCCATCGTTGTGTGTGGCAGTTTTACCAGATGGTGGCGATGCTCTTCCTGACTCCTCGTGACGGGGTTGGTATTCGTCTTCCACTAGTGCTTCAGCACCGCCCTGGCGGTCTGGAATGAAGGAAATAGAACGCTGGTTACGAATGTAACCGTGGTTCTATGACTAAGTGGAAGACCGCCAGGGTCTTTGGTCACTCGGACTGCGCGAGGATGATCTTGAGACCAAAATGACGTGGGGTGTTGCCTTATATAGGCAGGCAGTCACGTCATACGTCATGAGATGACAACTTTTGTATACGATTCTCGATAACGCACGGATGCAAGGATGCTTCCACTAGTGCTTCAGCACCGCCCTGGCGGTCTTCCACTTAGTCATAGAACCACGGTTACATTCGTAACCAGTGATTGGTGTGGAATATCCCAATGTCATTTTCATTTTCACTTATTTTGAGTAGCATCATTTGTCTGATTTCCTGCTATTGTAGATTGTGATAGGATTGTCTTTTTCAGGGCAGTCACTGGTGACCTCAAGAAAATGGATGTTGTCCATTGAAGGACAAATACAGGTGATGACAACAGAGAACTTTGCTGCAGCACTTTTGACCCTTTTTGCAACTTACTACGTGCTGAACATTCAGTACCAAGAGGATGCTGCATGCACCCTGGAACTGGTTCAAAGGTTAGTTACCTACCAGTACTGTCTGTTCAGTATTCTTACTATTCAGTAGTTCTCATACTACATAACATACATATATAGAGGTAATAACCAAATGGTGAATGTGACAATCTTAATGTTCTCCGGTATACGCAAATCACTACCTACTGTGCCACTTTGTAAACATAGGCCCCAGTTGTGGACACCAGGCCCTCATACCCTGCTTATGAAGTCTGTTTCTGACCATTTGAGCAGAGACGTGCACATCAGTGGCCTGCAAAGCTCATTTTGCTAGGCTATGGTGGTGCTCTTTCTGTGCTACCTTGCACAAGAATGAGATTGTCTTTTCTGATTGGTTGATGAGTGAATTCAGTAAAAATTGCAGAAAAAAAGCCTCTACCTCCTTTGAATTTGAGAGCACAAGGGAATTAATTAAACAAAGTAATGAACTGGATATTAAAAATTATTCTTTAAATACAGATTCATGGTGAGAATCAATCCAGAGGAAGGGAAAAAGTGCTTGGCCAGACAGGGTGTCAGCAAGAAGAGTGGGAAGCTCGTGCAGAAGAAAGCAGTGTCCATCAACCCCCTGGTGAACAAGTTCATCCAATCCCTTTTGGATTTTGAATGGCAGACCTCCAACTGAGGTGCATGTTTGTGTGTGTGCGTGCAATGCTTGTGCATATATTAGCATGATGACAATGCTTGTGCATATATTAGAAGAGATTTTTGTCCACTTTTCTTTGCAGATCATCTCTAAATCGTTCAAATTTGTGGCTGTAGCTTGGTAAATGGAAGATTATGTTCCCTCCATAGGATTACTACAGGGTTAATGTTTGGAGACTGTCTAGGCCACTTCATGACCTTAATGTACTTCGTCTTGAGCCACTCCTTCATTGCTTTGGCTGTATGTTGTGGATTATTGCCATGTTGGGAGACCCATCCATGACCCACCTTCAATCTAGTGGTGGAGGGAAGGAGGTTGGCACTGCAGGATTATAATTCTCTGTGGCTTTAAGTGTTATCAATAGTTTTCTTAGTGATTGAGGTCCCAACTGCATTCAGACCATTGCCTAGCTCCTCATGTACAGTTCTAGGGTGCTTTCTCTCTGTTCTCATGATTATTGAATCCCCACCTGGTCAAATCTTGTATGGAACTCCAGACAGGCCGATTGATGGTCATTTTGTACTTGAATCTTGGAAGAAATGCACCAACAGTTTGCTCCTTAATGTTCAGTTTCTTGTTTGTGGTTTTGAAGCCCATTTGGGGTCTGATTGATTGACTGATACTATATGTACTGATTCTACTGATTCAGTGTGTCTTTTTTTGGAGGTGACTATTTACAGGTGTCTTTAAAAGGAACAGTCCACCCTTTTTTGATTTTCACATATTTGCAGCATTTCCAAATATTACACATGAATGTGCATATCATTTTCTTCTTGGTGTGTTCAGGACTTAGATTCAGTGCTTAGAAGTTGTGAGCATAGCTTAGCATAATCACTGGAATTAAATGGTATGTTTAGCATCAAGCACTTGATACCATTTACTTCCAGTGAGTATGCTAAGCTATGCTAATAACTTCTACATCCTGAATCTAAGTACTGAACACACTGAGAAGAAAATGATATGCACATTCATGTGTAATATTTGGAAATACTGCAAATATGTGAAAATCAAAAAAGGGTGGACTGTTCCTTTAAAGACACCTGTAAATAGTCACCTCCAAAAGAGACAGAACTGTTAATCATTGGCAGGGAATCAAATACTTACTGTATTTCCCTCAATGAAATATAAATCAATTAATATATATCCTCTAAAGTTATTTTCTGGACTTTCTTTTTGATATTCTGTCTCTCCATGTTAAAATACACCTACCGTTAAAATTACAGACTGATGATGTCTTTATTAGTAGGTAAACCAACAAACTCTATGATCTCTGCATTTGCCACATTGTGTTTTTTGTATTAAAAGGTAATAAAAACAACAAAAACAATTGTTTTTTTTTAAAGCTATTTAATTGAATTACAGTATATTACAGTAAGACAAAGTCACCAGTAAAGCACAGTAACCTGTAGCTACAGTAACATGCACAGTACAGTAAGCAACAGCAATCCATATTTACAGTAATTCAGGGAATACAGTAAGGTACAGTACATTGTTCCCACAGTAACCCTAGATTACAGTAAACTGCAATATACTGTATTACAGTACTGTGCTGTATGTGCTGACATACAGTAAAGTTCTGGCAACCGTGCTGCCTGTACTTTACTGTAGTTTTTACAGGATATTTCTTAGAGTGTTGGGCAAGCAATTTTTGAAGTCTTCAAGCAGTATTAAATCACGAAGACCTTCAAAGGTGTTAACATTCTGCGACCCCAGCCATCGATCAAACAAGATTTCCTTTTCACGAAAAAACTCAACATAAGTTAGAGCATCCGGCTTTTTATAGTCGCGATATTTATGCCGATATGCCTCAGGCACAAGCGAGTAGATGCGCAATACCGCTTCTTTAACCTTATCATAGTCCGCCGCATCATCCAACGACAATGCGGAGTATGCTTGTTGAGCTTTGCCCTTAAATATACTCTGTAGAGTAATAGTCCAAACTGTATGCGGCCACTTCATCACCGTTGCTACGCGTTCAAAATGAGTGAAAAATTTATCCACCTCGTCCTCATTAAAAGGAGGAACGAACCTTATGTTACGAGTGACATCGAACTGATCAGAAAGAACAAACACCCCAGACTCCCGAGCACTCAACTCGAGCTCTTTTACACGAAGGGCTTGATTTAATTCAAGTTCCTTCATTCTCAGTTCATGCTCCCTCTGCTCTCTCTCTCGTATTATAAGCCTATCTGCCTCCAATTTTGCCTTTTCACATTCCCACATTAACTCTTTTTCCTGAATCTGTAGGCGACGGAGCTCAAGGGCAACCTTAGAAGTTGCGGCAGGTGAAGCAGGTGTTTCAGCAGGTAGGATGGGCTTGTCACCATCCAAAACCTCATCACTATCTACCAAAACACCGCGGGCGATTAAAGACTCCGTCAAGAGTTTCAACAGCTCGGCTTTAGACGGACTACCGCTAACATCTATATTATAATGCCCCGCTACCATCACGAGATGATCCCGTGTGATAGACGACAAGACATCTAAAGTTGGGGAAGCAACAAACTCCTCCAAACTAAACATTGCGTCGCAAAATATTGAGTAGCAAACAATTACCCAAATAAACACACAAAGGGAATGCGAGAGCAGAAAACAGCACACACACAAAAAAACGCACCACTAATTAAAACAGCTTATGCCTAAAGGGTGTTAACAATTAGCCAATTGGAATCTGGTGGTTCAAACTCCCGGACGAGCCCCCATTTTTATGTTACGACCTCCCACTACCATAGGACATCACACATAAAAGCAGCCGGACAACAAGTGATATATTAACGTTTTTCCCTTTTTACTTGATATTTTTCATATTTTACAAGAAAAGGTTTTAACAGCAAAATGGAATAGTACAGGACGGTATTTACAAAAAAAGGTTAACAGCAAAATGGAAAAATAGTACAGGGCGGTTGGCAGAAGAAATAAGAAAACCAAAACAAAAGCCTAGTCAACAACTGACTCCTCGTTCCAGCTTTCCTCGCTCCCGTGTCCCACACGCAGCCGCGAGGCACAAAATAACAGTGAAAGCTTCCGGTCCTCTGCCTAACCCACACTGACTGACTGTTCTACAAAACGTGCTGGAACAACCACCCAAAACTTCAACTAGCTAACACCACCACCACCAGCTAAAGCTATTCACAACAGAAATCAAAACTAACAAAACATTAAACGGTGCGCGTGTGCTGGCATCTGCTCAAAGAGGAAGATAGAGAGAGAGAGAGAGCCATCACGAAGTTAGGGCATCTTTATAGTTGGAGGACTGCCCAGTAAGCCCAACGCAGTGCACCAACGCTCCACCTATAGGATATGATTGGAGAGACATTAACAAGATCAGCAACACATCATTAACAAACGTAATTACCGCAAGCAACACCAGCACCGCGTAACACTGAACAACAACAATGCACTGACACAGCAACCTTTGACTTCCAATATGGCCGCCGCTGGGTTCACGCTGACCTCGAAGCACTCTATGCTGCATTTAAATCTGAGGACAAAGCCCGATATAGATAGTTTTCACATGACATCACAGAGTCGGGGATTCCCTGGTGGCAGCCATCTTGGAGGGCCAGCTTACCGTATGGGTCACTGAGCACACATTGTAGCGCGCGAGTTACATTCATTTATATATTATTTACATTTATAGTTACATTACTACTATTTAAAGCTAGCAATGGTGCTCACCTGTTGTATTCACGGCTGTCGTAATAGGTCAGATGCTGAAGTCAAGCGGAGCTTTTATGGAATTCCCACTGTACAGGAGCACTTAGGTGGGGTTTACATTAGACTGTATCAGCGGATCATCAGATTAACGTTTTTAAAAACGATTAGCGTGCACACAGCAACACCAATACACGATTCGCGTGCACACAGCAACGCCAATACACGGATATGCTAATCACATGACTAATTCGGCACGTAAGTTGAAATGTGTCAGTGCGGCTCATCGCTTCCTCCTCAGCGGCTGCGCTCCAAATCACTCCACCCTGAACAGCGAGTGCCCTCTGGAGGGTGCGCACTCCGGCCCTGCGCAGCTCACAGAGCGCGCGAGTGTAGTGCACGAGCAGTGATTCCGTACTGAGCCGCTGTGCGCAAGTCACTTACCACTTGCAAGTGGAAGGATGGCAAGCCTAAAGACCATCATAACTACACAATGGGCAGTATTTGCATCAGTGCAGTATTTTCATACTTTTATACTCTTTAATGAAAGGTGATACAAGGCGGAAGTCCGCGCCGTTTTTCAGCAGTCGCGTCACATGACCAACGCCAGCGAATCAGGAAGGTGGATGTCACAGTGACGTTGTCCAATGACGACGCCAGCTAGAGCTCAGCACAGCGTATCCGCGTATCTCAATGTTTACACAGCACCGGACCAGACACGATCTGGATTGAATACGTGGACCCTGGCGGATTCCCGTTTCCTGGCGTTTCCAGGCGTTTTAATGTAAACGGACAGTGCATCCGCGAAGAAAACGAGACAGATACGGTCTAATGTAAACTTGGCGCAGCAAACAAACTCAGCATACAAAGGAGAAATCTATGGCTTGCGAGAATCAACTGCAAGGATTATCAGCCTTCCAAACAGAGCAAAGTCTGCTCCGATCATTTTACAGTATAAGTGGTAAGTTGTTTAAATAAACAATCAATTGTGTTTAAGTTTGTTTTTGGAAACCAAAACATCATGTGAACAATCTCTGGAGAATGCCTAACTGGAACCACTGAGTGTACGTTTACATTGTAATGTACACTTAATATCGCTCGTTTGTCACGTTTCTATTTGAAACTTGTCACTTCACTCACGCAAGGGTCTCATCTCATCTCATCTCATTATCTCTAGCCGCTTTATCCTTCTACAGGGTCGCAGGCAAGCTGGAGCCTATCCCAGCTGACTACGGGCGAAAGGCGGGGTACACCCTGGACAAGTCGCCAGGTCATCACAGGGCTGACACATAGACACAGACAACCATTCACACTCACATTCACACCTACGGTCAATTTAGAGTCACCAGTTAACCTAACCTGCATGTCTTTGGACTGTGGGGGAAACCGGAGCACCCGGAGGAAACCCACGCGGACACGGGGAGAACATGCAAACTCCACACAGAAAGGCCCTCGCCGGACCCGGGGTTCGAACCCAGGACCTTCTTGCTGTGAGGCGACAGCGCTAACCACTACACCACCGTGCCGCCCTCACGCAAGGGTCATTTTTGAAAAACATTTTAGGTCTATTCTGTATGATTTGATTTGTGTTTGGGATGTAAACAGCGCGCCTTTTGGCGGATGCCGCCTGAATCGCGCAGATCCGATCTTTTTTTTTTAGGGGGGGCGTTGGAGTGTCTGATTATAATTTCAAAGTAAATTCTGTATTAAAATTACTAAATAAGCAAATCCGTTACAGTCCATGAAACAGGAAGTATAAGGATGAGAAAAAACAGTTTAAATCGGGAAGCTGCGCACATTTGTGCAGCCTGAGCGGTGTGCAGGACTGCGCAAATGTGCGCAGCTTCCCGATTTAAACTGTTTTTTTTTTGTTCTGCGGGATTCAGGTGGCATCCGCCAAAAGGCGCGCTGTGAATATATAAAGTTGTATATATCAGACAGCCTTTAAAGTTTGATGAAGTCAGTTTCAGGCTTTGGAGCAGGCTTTGGCAGTTTCAGGCTTTGGCAGCCCTGCATAGTCACTTGAAAATGCATCTTTGTCCACTCCGTAGGGGTCAATTCCCCCAATCAAGGCCAGTTTGGCTGCATACCGTTGTTGTGAGATGTCGTCTAATGTATCTATATACTTCTGTTTGCTTGATTTTGCCGACATTGATCTTTATTTTAGAAAACTGACTATATAACTTCATAAATTCGTCCGAGATAACGTAGCCAGTAGTGGTGATGGTCCGTTTTGTTTGCCCCCCAGGATGACGGCTGGGGGGCGTTCCCCGGAATGCCGTGACGTCAGTGAAAACTATCTATAGACCCTTTTCAGTCACGTGACCTTCGTAAACGCGACCACCATTTTGGACATGTAGCGGACTTCGGCTCG
This sequence comes from Neoarius graeffei, assembly GCF_027579695.1. Lineage (NCBI taxonomy): Eukaryota > Metazoa > Chordata > Actinopteri > Siluriformes > Ariidae > Neoarius > Neoarius graeffei. Next base: position 119,023,398 of record NC_083570.1, on the reverse strand, counting down.
AATTGGTTTGAATGCGAGGAAGGCGACAAATGGAGAACATACAAGAAAAAGGAGCGCGATGCAGAAAACACCTTCGCTATCCAGCGACGTAGGGCATTTACAGGGCGAGCAGAAGGAGAAATAACAACAGTAACGACACATTAGCAAAGCCGTACAGAAATAACGGTTTATGGCACAGACCCTTTCGGTTCTTGCTCATCTAGCTGCTACAATGACTGCTCAGACTGCAACAATAATACCTAACACACATTTAAGTATCCGTCGTAAAGACGTGAAACTCGTCGAGTGACGAGTGTGTTCATTGATGAGCTAACACAATCTAAAAGTAGACATACCATCACACTGCCCTGGCGCTGTGTACAGTTTACCTTCTATGGTTTGTGCGCTCACTATTTGCCATTACTTTCTCCAACCGTTGTTACAGATTACAGGGAATGGCCTGGATTTAAGAGACAAATACATGCTCCTATTGTTTTGAATACTTATTTGTAGGCAGTGCTTAATTTGTAAAGTGGGAGGTCCCGGAGCACAGAGGATGAGCAGCTCCGGTGCGGAAAAAAAGAGGGGGGGAGGGGGGCGCGGCGCTGCGCTTCTGGGCATGTTTTATAATAACACTGCAAATTAAGTTCATCTGCAGATATTTTGTGGATGTCGTTTCATGAGAGAAATCACCAACAAGACAGATATCAAAATCAGACATTAACACTAAATAAACTTGCATTTTTTTATTTAATTATTATTATTTTTTTTTTGTTACATAGTCAAAAGAGGTGTCGGATCACCGGATCCAGTGTAAATAGCTGCCGGAGCCAACGCCCGAGGTTCCGGAGCACGCTCCGGCTTGCTCCCCCTCAAATTAAGCGCTTTTTGTAGGACACTGCCTCTGATCTGTCCTACAGTCTACCAACAGCAAAGGAACACAATGCTAGCTAATGTCGTTAGCGAATAGCTACTACAGAAGAACAAAGAGGTTACAATGGGTTATTTTAGCCTATTTGGTTACACACTCACCCCCACAGAATGTTAACAGCAATGTAATGCCTTTTCTGGCTAATTTTATTCGTCTTACCTCCAACAAAGTGGTCACTACACAAGCGCTGGTATGCCGAGGGCTGCCAATCTTTCCTGTTTATGTCCGCTATCCATCTACCGGGATCCGATAAAATAATAACCCTTGCCTTGTTTGTTGATGGTTACTACATCCAGGTGCACAACAATATAGTGGCATGATGGAAGTCTTGCTGAAAATAAACACTTTATTTGCTGCCGTTCCTCAATGTTGGCTGTGGTAAACTACTGGTAGTACACGTCCAAAATGGCGGCTGCGTTTGTCGTGACGTCACGTGAAAAGGGTCCATAGCACAGCCAGAGCCAACCTCAAGAGAGCCATCAAAGGCGCTAAAGCTGAGTATGGGAAAAAGATTGAGGACCATTTTGCCGACAACAACCCGCAGAGACTATGGCAAGGGATCCAGCACATCACCAATTACAAAACCAGCAATTATCGGACTGTTGAGGTGAATGCCGCATTAGCAGAAGAGCTTAACTGCTTCTTTGCCTGCTTTGAAGTAAGAATGGCAGAGGCAGCAGACATTACAACCACTCCCACCTACAACAGCCACATGCTGATTGTACAGGAGCACGAAGTGAGGCGTGTGCTCAGGGCTGTCAACCCCAGGAAGGCTGCAGGATCAGATGGAGTGACAGGAAGAGTACTGAGAGAATGCGCAGACCAGCTCTCAGCAGTCTTCACAAACATCTTCAACCTGTCCAAGGCCACCATCCTGACCTGCTTAAAATCAGCAGCAATTATCCCAGTACCAAAGAAACCAGTCATCAGTGGCCTCAATGACTACCGCCTAGTGGCAGTCAACCCGATCATCATGAAGTGATCTGAAAGTGTGACTTTCTTTCACTGTGGCATGGGTGTTGGTTTGACCCAGATAGTTTAAGTTGGTTTGAGTATTTCAGAAACTGCTGATCTCCTGGGGTTTTCACACACAACAGTCTCTAGAGTTTACACAGAATGGTGTGAAAAACAAAAAAACATCTAGTGAGTGAATGACAGTTCTGTGGGTGGAAACAAACTCCTTGTTGATAAGAGAGGATCAGAGGGAAATGGACAGATTGTTTCAAGCTTTTTTGCCAGGAAGGATATAATAACTCATATAATCACTCTTTACAACTGTAGTGAGCAGAAAAGCATTTCGGCATGGAACAGCAGAAGAACACATTGAGTTCCACTCCTGCAGCCAAGAACAGGGATCTTAGAATCAACAAGTTCCTATTAAAGTGGACAGTGAGTGTATGCATATTATTTTTAATTTTGCGGCATACGTGACATAATCTGTGAACATCTGGGTCAGAGAACAGATAAGATGGTAGTGAAGTACATCTAAATTGTGCCCTTACTACTCGCTCGCATACTCACAGAACATACTACAGTAGCAGTTGTGTAGTAGGCACTTAACCATCATTAAGGCAGGCTGAAAATTCAGATTCAACCTCAGAGTCTTTTATACTGTAGGGTGTGACTGAGTCCAGGTGTCTGTGTGCTGGAAGATGTGTGATGGGAGTTGGAGTGGAGCATATTTGTAGACTGTGTAGTGTTATGGGAGCTGTAGCTGGATGTTCTTATATATATGGTCCCACAATGCTACAAGTACCTTGGAATTCCACAGGCAAATGGCAACCATGAAGAGGCCACTAGGAAAGCAGCAATAGCCAAATACCTACAGAGGGTAAAGCAAGTCCTAAGACATCAGCTGAATGGGAAGAACAAGGTCCAGGCCATCAACATCTATGCCCTGCCGGTCATCAGATACCCTGCTGGCATTATAAGCTGGCCGAAGGAGGAGATAGAGGCCACCAACATCAGGACAAGAAAATTCCTGACAGTGCACAGAGGGTTTTGCCCCAAGTCCAGCATCCTGAGGCTGTACACTAAGAGGAATGAAGGCGGCCAAGAACTAGTGAGCATCAGAGCCACTATCCAGGATGAAACAACAAAGATCCTTGAGTACACAGGGAGCTGGCCCTGAATGATGAAGTGCTTAGTGAATACCTCAGGCAGCAGAAACCTGAGAAGGAAGTGCAAGAGGAACCATTATGGAAAGACAAACCACTGCATGGGATGTACCACCAGCAGATAGAAGAAGTGGCTGATAATGAATAATCCTACCAGTGGCTGGATAAAGCTGGACTGGAAGATGGTACAGAGGCACTAATCATAGCTGCACAGGAACAGGCCCTAAGCATAAGATCAATACGATAAAGGCCGGGATCTTACACACGAGGCAGGACCCCAGGTGCAGACTGTGCAAAGATGCCCCTGAAATAATCCAGCACATAACAGCAGGGTGTAAGATGCTAGCAGGAAGAGTGTACATGGAAGGCCATAACCAAGTAGTTGGCATAGTGTACAGAAACATTTGTGCCGAGTATGAATTGGAAGTCCCAACGTCAAAGCAGGACATACTTCTGAAGGTGGTTGAGAATGACCAAGCTAAGTCCGGTGGGACTTCCAGATACAGATGGACAAACTGGTAAAGGTGAACCAACCAGACATGATAGTGGCAGACAAACAGGAGAACAAAGCTGTGGTGATAGATGTGGCAATACCAAGTGACAATAATATCAGGAAAAAGGAACTTGAGAAGCTCAAAAAGTATCAAGTGCTGAAAGAGGAGCTAGAAAAGATGTGGAAGATGAAGACAACAATGGTCCCTGTGGTGATAGGAGCCCTTGGTGCAGTGACCCTCAAACTGGAAAAGTGGCTCCAACAGATCCCAGGAACAACATCTGAGATCTTTGTCCAGAAAAGCACAGTCCTAGGAACATTGAAGATACAGTGGCACTTGAAAGTTTGTGAATCCTTTAGAATTTTCTATATTTCTGCATAAATATGACCTAAAGCATCATCAGATTTTCACACAAGTCCTTAAAGTAGATAAAAAGAACCCAGTTAAACAAATGAGACAAAAATATTCAACTCGATAATTTATTTATTGAAGAAAATGATCCAATATTACATATTTGTGAGTGGCAAAAGTATGTGAACCTCTAGGTTTAGCAGTTAATTTGAAGGTGAAATTAGAGTCAGGTGTTTTCAATCAATGGGACGACAATCAGGTGTGAGTGGGCAACCTGTTTTATTTAAAGAACAGGGATCTATCAAAGTCTGATCTTCACAACACATATTTGTGGAAGTGTATCATGGCACGAATAAAGGAGATTTCTGAAGACCTCCGAAAAAGCAATGTTGATGCTCATCAGGCTGAAAAAGGTTACAAAACCACCTCTATAGAGTTTGGACTCCACCAATCCACAGTCAGACAGATTGTGTACAAATGGAGGAAATTCAAGACCATTGTTACCCTCCCCAGGTGTGGTCAACCAACAAAGATCACTCCAAGAGCAAGGCGTGTAATAGTCGGCGAGGTCACAAAGGACCCTAGGGTAACTTCTAAGCAACCGAAGGCCTCTCTCATATTGGCTAATGTTAATGTTCATAAGTCCACCATCAGGAGAACACTGTAAAACAATGGTGTGCATGGCAGGGTTGCAAGGAGAAAGCGACTGTGCTCCAAAGAGAACATTGCTGCTCATCTGCAGTTTGCTAAAGATCATGTGGACAAGCCAAAGGCTACTGGAAAAATGTTTTGTGGACGGATGAGACCAAAATAAAACTTTTTGGTTTAAATGAGAAGCGTTATATTTGGAGAAAGGAAAACACTGCATTCCAGCATAAGAACCTTATCCCATCTGTGAAACATGGTGGTGGTAGTATCATGGTTTGGGCCTGCTTTGCTGCATCTGGGCCAGAACAGCTTGCCATCATTGATGGAACAATGAATTCTGAATTGTACCAGTGAATTCTAAAGGAAAATGTCAGGACATCTGTCCATGAACTGAATCTCAAGAGAAGGTGGGTCATGCAGCAAGACAACAACCCTAAGCACACAAGTCGTTCTACCAAAGAATGGTTAAAGAAGAATAAAGTTAAATGTTTTGGAGTGGCCAAGTCAAAATCCTGACCTTAATCCAATGGAAATTTTGTGGAAGGACCTGAAGTGAGCAGTTCATGTGAGGAAACCCACCAACATCCCAGAGTTGAAGCTGTTTTGTACAGACGAATGGGCTAAAATTCCTCCAAGCCGGTGTGCAGGACTGATCAACAGTTACCAAATGTTTCGCTGCAGTTATTGCTGCACAAGGGGGTCACACCAGATACTGAAAGCAAAGGTTCACATAATTTTGCCACTCACAGATATGTAATATTGGATCATTTTCCTCAATAAATAAATGACCAAGTATAATATTTTTGTCTCATTTGTTTAACTGGGTTCTCTTTATCTACTTTTAGGATTTGTGTGAAAATCTGATGTTGTTTTAGGTCATATTGGGTTCACAAACTTTCAAGCTCCACTGTACTGTGCAGGACCTTCAAACTCCCAGGTCTCTGGTCGAGGACCCGAGCTTGAGGGGAAAAAAAGACCACCCGAAGGAGGAGTGAGTGGGGAATTATATCTATATAAAACCCATTCTTTTTCCTGACAACTTCCTGAGCCTGAACTTTTAGGACCGGTTGTCGGTATTAATTGATATTAAAAATAATATTAAATTTATTTTAAGTTTAAAAATGAATAAACTTCTTCTTTTATGGCCCTTCACAAAAATGCTGATAATAAGCATCTTTTTATGTGCCCTCTCAAGAACAGCACCCTCAATTAAAATGTCAGAGTCACTCATTCACTGTTCACAATTAATACACATGACAACTTACTGTCCTCCTTTGCTTCTACTTTAGCAATGAGTTTTATTGTTAAAAATAAGTTTATTCTTTGTTCCTGCAGTAAACAACGTCAGTGATGGGAATCATAATGTAAAGCAGGATCACATTTCAAATGTTTTTATTTGTCATGATGTTCAGCTGCATTAAAGCCGAACAGAATCCACAAGTCTTTAACTCTTATTCCGACCTCTAGGTTCAGGTGACACAGCCGACACAGAGGAAGGTTCCGGTGGAACAGGTAATTGAAAACTTATCTTTACCTCGAGATGATGTTGATATTTGCAGTGTTCCTGGCAGAGCCATGTTTTATTAATATCAACATTATCATTAATACACAACATGTTTCGATCTTACTGAGTATTTTAAATGCAGATATCTGGACCACAAGATCCACCATGGAAAGAAATTTAGAAGGAGAAGGTTTGAAATTCATTACATTTTTAACATTTGTTTAAAGGCGAGCATAACTAACGGTACATAAATAAACACCATGTATGTGACACAGAAATGACAGGCTTGAATGTTTTAATGATGTTATTTTGACCCGTGTGTGATTTAACTAAAGAAAGGAAGAGAGTTACAGGATTGTTGTTTCTGAGAGCGATGAGACAAGTCAGTAATCAGACTGTGTTTCTCTGCAGGTCACCGGCAGACCCCAAAAGAGGTTTACTGTCTGGCTCCAAATCCATGACTCCAGATCACATGTTAATACACAACATCCTCCTTTAATTTTAATCAAATTTCCAGATTTTCTTTCCTTTGTATGGTTGGTGTTTGATATTAACTTTACCTACTTTTATAATCAAATGTAACAGAGCTCTCTGTCCATCACTGTGATTAATAATGTAATTATCACAAAACGTTTATTGTTGAACATTTTTATTATACTGCGGTGTGGAATTTCTGTACTGTGTTACACATCATTCCTTTCACATGTTTAATATCAGACTTCATGAAACTATTTCCACATGTATTCTGTGATTATTATAACTTTATGTAAATGTAAAGATCAATAAAGTAAACTAATACACAATAAATGCATGGAGACTCCAAAGTGCACTGGGTTTAGTTTAATCTACAAAAATGCTGAAGTAATTTTTCATTCATGTTTTGTCTACATGGGTGTAGCCAGCAGCCTTGGGCCCAAAGTGTTGCTGGTTTGATTCCCAGGACCGGCAGGAAAAATGCAAGGGGAGTTGAATGAATGAAAAGCATTTTCCCTCCCCTCTGTATCATGGCACCTAACCCCTAGCTGCTCCCCGGGCACTGTAGCATAGCTGCCCACTGCTCTATACAGACAGAAAGGTGTAAATATACAGGACTTTACAGATATACAAGTGTAATTATACAGGACTTTGCAGACATCTCATCTCATTATCTCAGCAGTGAACATGTGTGTGTTCACTGCTTCAGATAGGTTAAATGCAGAGAGGAATTTCACTGTGCTTGAGTGTGCATCTTCTCATCTGTATTCACTCTGAATTCACTTGAAATTTATATAGTCAGAGAGAAATGTAAGCTGGTAGGAACTCACAATTTGATGGAGATATGCACAAAGAGAGCACGTCTGACATGATTAACCTTAACCCTTTTTCTGAAGAAAATTAGACATGCCTTCTACAGAAAATATTATTTTTAGATTACACAATGATACATGGGCGGCACGGTGGTGTAGTGGTTAGCGCTGTCGCCTCACAGCAAGAAGGTCCTGGTTTCGGGCCCCGGGGCCGGCGAGGGCCTTTCTGTGTGGAGTTTGCATGTTCTCCCCGTGTCCGCGTGGGTTTCCTCCGGGTGCTCCGGTTTCCCCCACAGTCCAAAGACATGCAGGTTAGGTTAACTGGTGACTCTAAATTGACCGTAGGTGTGAATGTGAGTGTGAATGGTTGTCTGTGTCTATGTGTCAGCCCTGTGATGACCTGGCGACGTGTCCAGGGTGTACCCCGCCTTTCGCCCGTAGTCAGCTGGGATAGGCTCCAGCTTGCCTGCGACCCTGTAGAAGGATAAAGCGGATAGAGATAATGAGATGAGATAAGACAATGATACATGTCAGCATTTCCTCTTGAGTTAGCTTCCTATGTACATACATATTTACACTTCTAAATATACAGAACTGTAGAGAGGTGAAAGTTTGCAGGATAGTACAGACATACAGGTGTAAATAAACATGACTATACAGACAGACAGGTGTAAATATACAGGACTTTACAGATATACAAGTGTAATTATACAGCACTTTACAGACATCTCATCTCATTATCTCTAGCCGCTTTATCCTGTTCTACAGGGTCGCAGGCAAGCTGGAGCCTATCCCAGCTGACTACGTGCGAAAGGCGGGGTACACCCTGGACAAGTCGCCAGGTCATCACAGGGCTGACACATAGGCTACGTTTACATTACGTCGAATCAGCGGATCATCAGATTAACGTTCTTAAAACGATTCGTGTTTACACTAAAACCGTTAGCCGTGCACACGGCAACACCAATACACGGATACGCTCGGCTCCGCAGGCATCCTGCGCTCCAAATCACTCTGCCCTGAACAGCGAGTGCCCTCTGGAGGGTGCGCACTCCGGCCCTGCGCAGCTCACACAGCGTGCGAGTGAAGTGCACAAGCCACGATTCGGGACTGAGCCGCTGTGTGTGTGATCCCAGCGCATATCACTTACTACTTGCAAGTGGAAGGATGGCAAGCCTAAAGACAATCATAACTACACAATGGGCAGTATTTGCATCAGTATTTGCAGTATTTTCATACTTTTATACTCTTTAATGAAAGGTGATACAAGGCGGAAGTCCGCGCCGTTTTTCAGCAGTCGCGTCACATGACCAACGCCAGCGAATCAGGAAGGTGGATGTCACAATTACATTGTCCAATGAGGACGCCAGCTAGAGCTCAGCACAGCGTATCCGCGTATCTCAATGTTTATACAGCACCGGACCAGATACAATCTAGATTGAATACGTGGACGCTGGCGGATTCCCGTTTCCCGGCTTTTCCAGGTGGTTTAATGTAAACGGACAGTGCATCCGCGAAGAAAACGAGACAGATACGGTCTAATGTAAACATAGCCATAGACACAGACAACCATTCACACTCACATTCACACCTACGGTCAATTTAGAGTCACCAGTTAACCTAACCTGCATGTCTTTGGACTGTGGGGGAAACCGGAGCACCCGGAGGAAACCCACGCAGACGCGGGGAGAACATGTAAACTCCGCACAGAAAGGCCCTTGCCGGCCACGGGGCTCGAACTCGGACCTTCTTGCTGTGAGGCAACAGCGCTAACCACTACACCACCAAGCTGCCCTGAATTTGCAGATATATAGGTGTAAATATACAGGACTATACATACATAGAGGTGTAAATAAACATGAATTTACAGACATACAGATGTAAATAAACGACTTTACAGCAGTTTTGTGCAAGTTAACACTTTTTTTGAACTAGTTCAAGTTCAGTTCAAACATGTTAAAAGTGAACTGTTCACGTTCATAGTTCACAGTTTTAATTCTGAACTAGTTCAAAGTTCAGTTCATTTTACTTTTAGGTGGGATATGAAAATAAAGACAAATCATATGCTACATTCTAGCTCAAAACTACTCACATATTATAGATATTATATTCTATCACACAAAATGGAAGTTATTGTACATACTATATATGGAAAAAAGGACAAAATATTTTGATTTCTTCACTGACTCAACCACTGCTACCAAAACGTTACACGTGACTTCAAACAAATGCTTTCAGTTTCAACTAACAGTAACTTCTAATAAACGACAACTAGACTTCCTCATAAATGTGTGTGTTTCTAAAAAGATGACTGCCAATATGTATATACACTGAAGGAGTGCTATTTTAAGATCCATATCAACAGCATTGACCATATCAACCATATTGATCAGACAGAGGGATGCATGCTCAAGGGCTTTTTATTTCTCAAAATACAAAACAGGAAAACTTCAGATAGCCTCATTCTTCAGTACACATCTGTGTATGCAAACAACAATCAAATTTCTAAAATTATTTGGCATTGTACTCATCTGTGTTCTCCGTGCCGCTACTTGAACTTTCACTGGCCATGTTGCTGTGAGTGTGCGCCGGCTGTGGTGTGCACGCTGTCTGCTGCCTGTAGCTAGGGAACGCTGGGTTATGCCTACTCTGCTCTGCTGCATCATGGGTAACGTAGTATGGAGCCAAATCATAGAGCCATCCACTATCTCCGACTTCACACTACGTTATCCATGATGCATTGCACACACGCGGCACCTCAGGGCAGTGAGTGACAACAACATCAGACTGACAGTGAAGTAGTAGAACGTAAAATATCTTGCAAGTAGACGTGCCACTCGATTCATCAGGTTTCATGTTTCGTTCATCTTCATGTTTGTCGTTCATGTCGCATAATTTGAACGAATTCACGTTCAAGTTCTTTCATTACAAAGTTGTTGCGTTCAGTTCAAAGTTCATGGAAAAACGAGCGTGTTCAGTGAACGCGTTCTTTTTAACGCATTCATGCACAACACTGCTTTACAGACATACAGTTGTAAATATAGAAGAATTTACAGACATAGGTGTAAATACACAGGACTTTACATACATAGCGGTGCAAATAAACACAACTTTACAGACAGACAGATGTAAATATACAGGACTTTACAGACACACAAGTGTAAATAAAAATGAGGTGTAAATAAACATGACTTTACAGATAAACAGGTGAAAAAAACATGACTTTACAGACATACAGGTGTAAATATCCAAGAATTTGCAGACATATAGATGTAAATATACAGGAATTTACAAATATAGAGGTGTAAATATACAGGACTTTACATCCATAGAGATGTAAATAAAAATGACTTTATAGACATACAGGTGTAAATACAAATGACTTTACAGATATACAGGTGTAAATAAACATGACTTTACAGACATGCAGGTGTAAATATACAATAATTTACAGACATAGGTGTAAATATACAGGACTTTACAGACGTAGAGGTGTAAATAACATGATTTTACAGCTATAAATGCATAAATATACAGGTCTTTACAGCTATTCAGGTGTAAATATACAGGACTTTACAGCCATACAGGTGTAAATTAACAGGACTTTACTGCTATATAGGTGTCTTTACAACCTGCTGATGACATCAAAACACTTCATAGTAACCTCATCATACTTGGACATTTGTAGTACAAATTTCCAGGTCATTAATCAGCACAAGAAACAACCAAGGGGCCAATTTGGATCCCTGGGGGACACCAGATGGTACTGGGCCCCACTCAGAGAAGCACCCATCAGAAAGCTTAATTCTCTGGGAACGTTCAGACAGAAAATCAATAATCCAGTTGATAGTTATTTGGTAGATCAATGTTGCATAACTTGTTCATGAGGATTGCATGATCAATCAAATCAAAGGCTTTTCGATAATCAAAAAGTAGGACTCTTGCAGTTGCACCGTTACCATCTGTTCCCTGCACCCACTCAGGAATCATGTGTATCAAAGCCTGAGTTGTTTAGTTGGGAACAGCACCTTATTGATTTGGATCAAGAACTTTGAGAACAGCAGGTTTTACCTAATTGATCACTATACAGTCTTCAGCAACTTTTGACAAACATGGAGTTAAAGATATCAGCCTTAGGTCTTTCTTTAGATTGGTTACTGGTTTAGTCTTAAGAGTGATATGTTAGCAAGTTTCCATTGATGAGGTACATGCTGTTCTTTGAAGGAAGCGCTTATGATCTTGCTAACAGGAAAAGCGAGGATATCAGCACACTCTCGTAGAAGCCAGTTAGGTATTTCATCAGGACCACATGCTTTTGATGGGTTGAGCTTTGATAGCAACTTATGTATAGAGAGCTCAGATGTATCAGGAACTTCCAGTGAATGCACATCAGTGGGTAATCAAGTCAGTGGTTGAGACAGACAATATTCCTTTAGGGGTTCTAAGAAAGCTTCATTGATTGCATTCGCTAGATTTTCTGGGGAAAGTTTTTGAGTCTTGTCATCATAAATTAAACTGATTAGGTCTATTTAAATAAAACAGGGTTCCCACTCACACCTGATTGGTATCCCATTGATTGTAAACACCTGACTTTAATTTCACCTTCAAATTAACTGCTAATTCTAGAGGTTCACATACTTTTGCCATTCACAGATATGTAATATTGGATCATTTTCCTCAATAAATAAATGACCAAGTACAATATTTTTGTCTCATTTGTTTAACTGGGTTCTTTTTACGTAGTGGATGTTCATTATGTCTAACTATTACAAATATTTTTAAGTTCGTTTCTTAGACAAGGATATTTTTTTAAGCTTGTTACCTTGTTAACAGTTTCGGCGAGAATCTCCCGCCTTCTTCAGAAACAGTCACCAGATGGCGAGTGGTGACGTGCCTTATCAGCTGATGTTGCGTGCAGGAGGCATGAACGTCCCGCCCAATTTGACAGGTAGTCCACGCCTCCTGCTGTCAGGTCGCTCCTCCAGGACGGCGCTCCAGGTGTGCGACAGTGCATACGCTCCCTCATCCCGGTTCATCGTCCTCTGCGCCCGCTTGAGTTGGGTTCTTTTTATCTACTTTTAGGACTTGTGTGAAAATCTGACGATGTTTTAGGTCATATTTATGCAGAAATATAGAAAATTCTAAAGGGTTCACAAACTTTCAAGCACCACTGTACAATCTCCCAAATACTATCCTTGTGCCACATAATAGAAGAAATGAAGATGCTAAATAAGGAGTTCACACTTTGCTTTGTAGACCTTCGAAAGGCGTTTGACTCAATAAATAGAGATGTCATGTTTGCCATCCTTCCTCTGTATGGCATTTCACAACCAATCACTGAAGCAATAAGAGTACACTACATGTCTGTGAATATTCTCAGGCCCTGTCCACACGGCAACGGATTCAGGTGACTCCGATACAATTGCTTATCATTTAGGCCTGGCGTCCACACGGCACCTGCGTTTTGGGTGCCCAAAACGCAATCTTTTTGAGAATGGGTTCCAGAGTGGAAAGATCTGGCAACATTGCCGTTGTGAAGTCGTCTGGATGAGTAAAACGGATTTGTTTACGATGACATCACAACCACATGACTGTGAGTGCTTCACGCCGGGTAGAAGTGTAACGAATATCACCAGGAAAAAGCCTTACAGAGCACTAGTGAGAGTGAAACATGAGCTTGGATATTATTATTATTATTATTATTATTATTATTATGTTCAGTGTTAGGTCACAGTAGTAATGCAAGAAGCAGAATAGTGACAGTAATAGTGAAGCAAAAACATGCAATTGTACAAACACTGCAGCTCTACAGCAAAATATTCATTTATGAAATGGTCTGATTCTTAACACCAGTAGTGCCAATGATCTCATTGCGATGCGATGCGAGTTGTCAACAAATCCTATAACTTGGTTCATGAAACGCGCTTACAAAATATTTTCACTGTGAATATTTATTGTGTAATGGTGCAAAGTGAGAGAGAGAGAGAGAGAGAGAGAGAGAGAGAGAGAGAATAGCCCTTAGGGCAGAGTCAATCCCACCAGCAAAACTAGGGGGAAAAAAGAGCGATCTCACCTCTTCAGATGATGGTTTAAGTCCTAGAATACATTCCTCAAAAAAGCAAATTAATCCATCAACGTGTATCATTCGATTTATTCCGGACCATTAAAGACACCGCCTTCCGCGTACGTCATCCTCGCTGCCATATTGGAAAGGTCAAAGCGGAGAATAAAGATTAGCTGCGTTTAACTGTACCAACAGGTTTACCGTCCAAACGAGATCACATGGGATTACCTTTCACAGGTGAGAAACAACAAATTAATCCATCAACGTGTAGTATTCAATTTATTCCGGACCATTAAAGATGCCGCCTTCCGCGTACGTCATCCTCGCCGCCATATTGGAAAGGTCAAAGCGGAGAATAAAGATTAGCTGCATTTAACTGTACCAACAGGTTTACCGTCCAAACGAGATCACATGGGATTACCTTTCACAGGTGAGACTGGAAAAATACTTTTCATTGTATTTGGTCATTATAATGTAATTTTACAAACAGATTTTCCTGACTTTGTGGCTAATATGAAGTCTCGCGCATAATAGTTTAGGCGCATGCGTCCTTACTTCTATTCCCATATGAAAAAGAACAGTAAAGAACTTAAGAGTTTACCACTGTCTTAGTAGTAAATCCTTATAAATATAAGGATAAATCCTTATAAGGTGTAAGGTTCACGAGATGTGGGTGGAGCACAGAGGATGGCAGGACAGAGACTGAGTTCGCAAAAACTCTTTTATTTTCACTTTTCAGCGGAAATAGGTTTCTCTCTCAGCCACACACGCACGCACACACATTCCAGTTGTCTGGTTGTGGAGAGAGCTCCTCTGCTCTCGCTCTCCCTCCTTAAATAGCCCGGTTTACTGGGGAGAACACACACAAAACATAGATTAATCACACTCAGGTGAAGCGATTCTGCCACTTACCTTCCCCAACTCCGCCCTCCTGTCACAGACCGGCGCTTGACCACGCCCCCGCTGCCACATACCCCCACCGCCCGACTCAGGCCGGGCGCCTGTCCGGCCCGCAGCCGACTCCCCCCCCCCCCCCCTTGATGGGAGAGGAAGTCCGCCACGACCATCTGCGCCCCCGGCCTGTGGACCACCTTGAAGTTGAAAGGTTGGAGCGCTAGATACCAACGGGTGATCCGCGCGTTGGCATCCTTCATGCGGTGGAGCCACTGGAGGGGCGCGTGGTCCGAACAGAGGGTGAAAGAGCGCCCCAGCAGGTAGTAACGGAGGGCGAGGACCGCCCATTTGATCGCCAGGCACTCTTTCTCGATGGTACTGTAGCGCCCCTCACGCACCGACAGCTTCTGGCTGATGTATAATACTGGGCGATCCTCTCCCCCCACCTGCTGGGACAAAACGGCCCCCAGCCCTCTGTCTGACGCATCCGTCTGTAACAAAAAAGGGAGAGAGAAGTCAGGGGAGTGTAAAAGTGGCCCCCCACACAGTGCAGCCTTTACCTCAGAGAAAGCCCGCTGGCACTGCTCCGTCCACTGGACCGGATCTGGCGCCCCCTTTTTAGTGAGGTCAGTCAGCGGGCTGGTGACGTCCGAATAATTAGGTATAAACCTACGATAATAGCCAGCCAGCCCCAGGAACTGTCTCACCCCCTTTTTAGTCTTGGGCCTCGGGCAGGCCGCAATCGCTGCTGTCTTATTAATTTGGGGACGCACCTGCCCGTTACCCAAGTGGAAGCCCAGATACCGTACTTCCACCCGCCCAATCGCACACTTCTTCGGGTTGGCAGTGAGCCCCGCCCACCTCAGCGACCTAAGGACAGCCCTCAGGTGTTGCAGGTGCCGCTGCCAGTCATTACTATAAATGATGATGTCATCCAAGTAAGCGGCCGCATAGGTGGTGTGGGGCCGGAGGATCCGGTCCATCAGCCGCTGAAAGTAGCGGGCGCCCCAAACAGCCCAAATGGAAGTGTGACGAACTGGTGTAAGCCGAACGGTGTGGAGAAGGCCGTTTTTTCCCGGGATAATGGAGTCAAGGGGATCTGCCAATATCCCTTCGTCAAATCCAGTGTCGAGTAAAAGCGAGCCGTGCCTAGTCGATCGAGCAGCTCATCAATACGAGGCATTGGGTACGCGTCGAATTTAGACACCGCGTTGACTTTTCTATAGTCCACACAGAACCGGACCGAGCCGTCGGCCTTGGGAACCAAGACCACCAGGCTGCTCCAGTCACTGTGGGACTCCTCGACGATGCCCATTTCGAGCATGGCCTGAAGTTCTTCCCGAACCACCTTTTTTTTGTGTTCGGGTAATCTATAAGGACGGCTACGCACTACCACCCCCGGGGGCATCTCTATGTGGTGTTCTATGAGGTTGGTGCGACCGGGCAGGGGCGAGAACACATCCGAAAACTCGGCCTGCAACTGGGCGAGTTGGATTTACATATTAAAGGCATGTACATTTTAAACTGTAAAATATAATTTAAAACTACAAACATTACGTGAAGCATACAAAGACGGTGTAATTCATAATACACATTATCTGTAAAAACCATGCACAATGTTCACTTCATACATACTAGATTTTCATAAAAAATTTGTATGAGGAAAATGCAAAATGGGCCACTTTCAGGAGTAAATCATACATGGCATATTTATTTATAAATCCTTATAAGGATTTACTACTAAGACAGTGTTAAACTCTTATAAGTTCTTTACTGTTCTTTTTCGTATGGGTTGTTCTGGTGTCTCCGAAGGGACCGTCTTACAGCGCCCCTAGAGGTGTGGCATGTGTATTGCATCATTTTCAGCAAGTGTTGCGTTGCCATATGGACCTGATATTTTACTGATTGTTGCCCATTTGGACGCGATATATTTTTAAATAACATCTCGTTGCCGTTGTCGTGTGGATGTAGCCTCAGTCATCCAGGTCATAGTAACTATGGGTGGTAAAAGAGAGCAACTGGACTTGCTTGAAGATTCTTGAAGACGTTTCACCTCTCATCCGAAAGGCTTCTTCAGTTCTGTCTGACTGGTAGGGAGTATCAGGCATTTATACTCTCATGGATGAAAAGCTCATCTAAGGTGTCGTTGAGTCATCCTGTTGGTGTGGGTCACTGGGGGCTGAATGTGAATGGCCTCGAGAGTCGTTAGGGTGATCAATGGATTGCCCGTTAAGGTGATCAATGGAATGCTGATTCTCTCTGTCCTCCTGTGAGCCAATGAAAACAGCTGGGTTTTGGTGTGCATTCAGTTGTCTGGGACGTGTGCCAAGGACTGCATTGTAGGTGGCTGATAAATTATGTCTTAGACCCCCACCTCTGTTCAGTGATGGCCGTTCCAGGTTGACAAAAATGGCTTCTTTAACCCCTCGCTCATACCAACGATCCTCTCTGGCTAAAATGTGTATGTTGGAATCCTGAAATGAATGTCCTTTGTTGTTAAGATGAAGGTAGACTGCAGAGTCCTGGCCTGAGGAACTGTCTCTCCTGTGTTGAGCCATACGCCTGTGAAGCGGTTGCTTGGTTTCACCAATATACGAGTCCGTGCATTGCTCACTGCACTGAATTGCATACACCACATTGTCCTGTTTGTGTCTGGGTATTCTGTCCTTAGGGTGGACCAATTTCTGCTTCAGGGTGTTACTGGGTCTGAAATGAAAAGATTCTTGAAGACGTTTCACCTCTCATCCGAAAGGCTTCTTCAGTTCTGTCTGACTGGTAGGGAGTATCAGGTATTTATCCTCTCATGGATGAAAAGCTCATCTAAGGTGTCGTTGAGTCATCCTGTTGGTGTGGGCCACTGGGGGCTGAATGTGAATGGCCTCGAGAGTTGTTAGGGTGATCAGTGGATCTCCTTTTGTTGGGAATACGCTACATCACGTCAAAAACTCCCAAGATTTTGCTACTAAAGTTGCAGACCTCAAACTAAACTTAGATGAAACCATGGTTTCTTATGATGTCACTTCTCTTTTCACCTGCATTCCCACCACAGAAGCAGTTGAATCTGTTAGAAAACAACTCCTTCAAGACAACACCTTACTGGATAGAACGAACCTCACCACAGACCAGATTTGCACCCTTCTTGACCTCTGCCTGACTACCACTTATTTCCAGTTTAATGAAAGTTTCTACAGACAGAAGCATGGATGTGCCATGGGCTCACCGGTGTCCCCTATTGTAGCCAATCTTTACATGGAGGAAGTGGAACATAAAGCTTTGACCACTTTTTCAGGAGTTGCTCCCAGCCACTGGTTCAGATACGTGGATGACACCTGGGTTAAAATCAAAGCCCATGAAGTGGAAGCCTTCTCTAAACACATCAATGCAGTGGATATCAACATCAATTTCACTTGGGAGGAAGTAAGTGGGAATAATCTAGCCTTCTTGGATTGTGATGTACACATTAGACAAGACAGAAGCCTTAGCATCGAGGTCTACCAGAAACCCACACACACGGACCAGTACCTACTCTTCGATTCTCACCACCCACTGGAACACAAATTGGGGGTCATTAGGACCTTGCAACACAGGGCTCAGAACATCCCTACAATGGTAGAAGGAAAAGAGAAGGAGCAGAATCACATCAGGAAAGCACTTCAGAACTGTGGGTATCCCAACTGGTCTTTCTTCAAGAGCAGGAAAAGGAACATAATGGACAAGGATGATAACAGGAACAAACGCAAGAACATTGTCATTCCCTACATTTCTGGTCTATCTGAGAAACTCAGGAGGATCTTCTACAAACACAACATTCCGGTACGTTTCAGACCCAGTAACACCCTGAAGCAGAAATTGGTCCACCCTAAGGACAGAATACCCAGACACAAACAGGACAACATGGTGTATGCAATTCAGTGCAGTGAGCAATGCACGGACTCGTATATTGGTGAAACCAAGCAACCGCTTCACAGGCGTATGGCTCAACACAGGAGAGCCAGTTCCTCAGGCCAGGACTCTGCGGTCTACCTTCATCTTAACAACAAAGGACATTCATTTCAGGATTCCAACATACGCATTTTAGCCAGAGAGGATCGTTGGTATGAGCGAGGGGTTAAAGAAGCCATTTTTGTCAACCTGGAACGGCCATCACTGAACAGAGGTGGGGGTCTAAGGCTACATCCACACGACAACGGCAACGAGATGTTATTTAAAAATATATCGCGTCCAAATGGGCAACAATCAGTAAAATATCAGGTCCATATGGCAACGCAACGCTTGCTGAAAACGATGCAATACACATGCCACACCTCTAGGGGCGCTGTAAGACGGTCCCTTCGGAGACACCAGAACAATAGAAGAAGTAACGACGCATGCGCATAAACTATTATGCACGAGACTTCATATTAGCCACAAAGTCAGGAAAATCTGTTTGTAAAATTACATTATAATGACCAAATACAATGAAAAGTATTTTTCCAGTCTCACCTGTGAAAGGTAATCCCATGTGATCTCGTTTGGACAGAAAACCTGTTGGTACAGTTAAACGCAGCTAATCTTTATTCTCCGCTTTGACCTCTCCAAAATGGCGGCGAGGATGACGTATGATTCTACGCGGAAGGCGGCGTCTTCAATGGTCCGGAATAAAGTGAATGATACACGTTGATGGAATTAATTTGTTGTTTCTCACCTGTGAAAGGTAATCCCATATGATCTCGTTTGGACGGTAAACCTGTTGGTACAGTTAAACGCAGCTAATCTTTATTCTCCGCTTTGACCTCTCCAATATGGTGGCGAGGATGACGTATGATTCTACGCGGAAGGCGGCGTCTTTAATGGTCCGGAATAAATTGGATTAATTTGCTCCTCTACGCCCTTTTTAAGGAATATATTGTCGGACTTAAATCAACATCTGAAGAGGTGAGATCGCTCCTTTTTTCCCCTATTTTTGCTGGCGGGATTGCACCATTACACAATAAATATTTTGTAAGTGCGTTTCATGAACCAAGTTATAGGATTTGTTGACAACTCGCATCGCAATGAGATCATTGGCACTACTGGTGTTAAGAATCAGACCATTTCATAAATGAATATTTTGCTGTAGAGCTGCAGTGTTTGTACAATTGCATGTTTTTGCTTCACTATTACTGTCACTATTCTGCTTCTTGCATTACTACTGTGAACTAACACTGAACATAATAATAATAATAATAATAATATCCAAGCTCGTGTTTCACTCTCACTAGTGCTCTGTAAGGCTTTTTCCTGGTGATATCCTGGTGATATTCGTTACACTTCTACCTGGCGTGAAGCACTCACAGTCATGTGGTTGTGACGTCATCATAAACAAATCCGTTCTACTCATCCAGACGACTTCACAACGGCAACATTGCCAGATCTTTCCACTCTGGAACCCGTTCTCAAAAAGATTGCGTTTTGGGCACCCAAAACGCCGGTGTCATGTGGACGCCAGGCCTAAACGATAAGCAATTGTATCGGAGTCACCTGAATCCGTTGCCGTGTGGACAGGGCCTAAGACATAATTTATCAGCCACCTACAATGCAGTCCTTGGCACACTTCCCAGACAACTGAATGCACACCAAAACCCAGCTGTTTTCAGTGGCTCACAGGAGGACAGAGAGAATCAGCATTCCATTGATCACCTTAACGGGCAATCCATTGATCACCCTAACGACTCTCGAGGCCATTCACATTCAGTCCCCAGTGACCCACACCAACAGGATGACTCAACGACACCTTAGATGAGCTTTTCATCCATGAGAGGATAAATACCTGATACTCCCTACCAGTCAGACAGAACTGAAGAAGCCTTTCGGATGAGAGGTGAAACGTCTTCAAGAATCTTCAAGCAAGTCCAGTTGCTCTCTTTTACCACCCATAAAGAGTACACTACATAAACACCAAGGCCACAGTTATCACAACAGATGGCAAAACAGCATTTTTTGACATCGATACAAGAGTCATTTAAGGCAATACTCTTGTACCATTCCTATTTGTCATTGTGCTGGACTATGTTCTCTTCCTCTCACTAGATAGTATCAACAACAAGGGCCTACAAATTCATCATGGATGAAGCCAGAGGCATCCTGCACGGTATCTTATGACCTGAACTTTGCAAATGACCTTGGTCTAATATCAGAACTTGTCGAGAATGTAGAATCCTTTTTAAAATCACTTGAGAAGGCAGCAAGACTAGTGGGTCTGCACTGCAATAAAATCAAATCAAGTTTATTTGTACAGCGCTTTTAACAATAAACATTGTCGCAAAGCAGCTTTACAGAATTTGAACGACTTAAAACATGAGCTAATTTTATCCCTAATCTATCCCCAATGAGCAAGCCTGTGGCGACGGTGGCAAGGAAAAACTCCCTCAGACGACATGAGGAAGAAACCTCGAGAGGAACCAGACTCAAAAGGGAACCCATCCTCATTTGGGCAACAACAGACAGCCTGACTATAATATTAACAGTTTTAACAGGTATAACCCTCAACTGTCCTCATGGGGCCGTCCTTCACAGGAGTGGGGCGATAAAACTCCGACCAGACACAGGGCACCAGGATGGATCAAGCAGGTCCGAGGGGCAGAAGAGGCCAGCATCTCAATCCCAGGATCAACATGTAACTCAGAGGGACAGATGGGGGGGGGGGGGAGAGAGAGAGAGAGAAAGAAAACACGTTGTTAGGTATGCCCTAAAAATGACAAGTATTAAATCTGTGTGGTAGGCTCGCAGAGACGAGAGTCTTTACATCAGGCATGACGCACAATGGCATGTTAATATGGTAAAAAATATATCATGACCTGCTCTGGCTGGATGCTTGATTGGGTGATGGGAGCACACTCCTCAGCAATGATGAGATGCAGATGGGACCCTTAGGCCTGGCCAAGACAATTCAGTTACATTTCACCGGGTCTGGGACATGCGACAGAATGTCTGACGGCCGATTCCCTGCAGGCTACGATAGCCAGTCGAGGTCCCCACCGTCTCCACCAAAAGATTTCCTGTTGACTCCATGTAACTCAGAGGGACAGATTTGGGGTGGGGGGGGGGGGGGGAGAGAGAAAGAAAACACAGGTGGTTAGGTATGCCCAATGTCACCTGAATAAGTAGGAACAGTATACATATTGCACCGAGTACAAGCAGGGACTCCGGCAACTAACTATGACAGCATAACTAAAAGGAGAGAGCCAGAAGGTAACACAGGCATGAGGGAGCCCCGGGACATAAAGCAGCCAGCCACTGCACCGTCAACAAACTCGAGTGAGCAAGCGAGTGGGGACTGACAGCATCCATACATCCCAGTTTACCAAAACACTCTATGTCTGAGGACCCTCCAGATCTACTCCTTTACCTCATAAACACCATTAACAAAAGGCTTGACTAAACAGATATGTTTTCAGCCTAGACTTAAATGCTGAGACTGTGTCTGATTCCCGAACATTACTTGGAAGGCTGTTCCATAACAGTGGGGCTTTGTAAGAAAAGGCTCTGCCCCCTGATGTAGCCTTCACTATACGAGGTACCAGCAGATAGCCTGCACCTTTTGATCTAAGTAGGCGTGGCGGGTCATAGAGGAGCAGAAGTTCACTCAGGTACTGTGGTGCGAGACCATTTAGTGCTTTAAAGGTCAATAGTAGTATTTTATAATCAATACGAAATTTGATTGGGAGCCAATGCAGTGTGGATAAGACAGGCGTGATGTGGTCATATTTTCTAGTTCTAGTAAGGACTCTTGCTGCGGCATTTTGAACTAACTGGAGCTTGTTTATGCACTTATTGGAACATCCAGACAGTAAGGCATTACAATAATCCAACCTGGAGGTAACGAAAGCATGAACTAGTTTTTCTGCATCATGCAATGACATTAAATTTCTTATCTTTGCAATATTTCTGAGATGAAAGAAAGCTATCCGGGTGATGTTATCAATGTGAGTTTCGAATGAAAGACTGGGGTCAATAATCACTCCGAGGTCTTTTACTGCTGCACGTGAAGAAACAGAAAGGCCATCCAGAGTTACTGTGTAATCAGAAAACTTACTTCTAGCTGTATGTGGTCCTAGCACAAGTACTTCAGTCTTGTCAGAGTTAAGCAGAAGGAAATTTATAAGCATCCAGTGTCTAATGTCCTTAACACATTCCTCAATTTTATTAAGCTGGTGTCTCTCATCAGGTTTTGCAGAGACATACAACTGTGTGTCATCAGCATAACAGTGGAAACTAATACAATGTTTATGAATAATATCGCCCAGAGGTAACATATATAGAGAAAAAAGCAGTGGACCCAAGACAGAACCTTGTGGAACACCAAACTTTACCTCGGTACGTCTAGAAATATCACCATTTATATCGACATACTGATAACGATCAGTTAGATAAGACCTGAGCCAGGAGAGGGCCATTCCCTTAACTCCCACAACATTTTCTAGTCTATCCAGAAGAATGGAATGATCAATGGTATCAAATGCTGCACTAAGGTCAAGCAATACAAGTAGCGAGACACAGCCCTGATCAGACGCCAACAGTAGGTCGTTTACTACTTTAACCAGTGCTGTCTCTGTGCTATGATGAGGTCTAAATCCTGACTGATACATTTCATGGATGTTATTCCTATGTAAATATGAGCATAACTGCTGTGCCACAGCTTTTTCAAGGATCTTGGAGATAAAGGGGAGGTTTGATATTGGCCGATAATTGGACAGCTGACAGGGATCAAGGTCAGGTTTTTTAATCAGGGGTTTGATAACTGCTAGTTTAAAGGATTTGGGTACATAGCCAATCATAAGAGAAGAATTTATTATTTTTAGAAGCGGTTCAATTACTCCAGGCATTATCTGTTTGAATAGATGTGTCGGTAAGGGATCTAGTATGCAAGTTGAGGCTTTTGATGTAGAGATTAATGAAAGTAATTCATTTTCTTTTAGGGGAGTAAAACATTCTAACTGATGATCTGATACAGTTATATTGTTAACTACAAGGTCACTTTCATTGTCTAACCTTAAATTAGTAGTTTGAATTTTTTGTCGGATATTCTCAATTTTGTCATTAAAAAAATTCATGAAGTCGTTGCTACTCCATACTGCAGGTGTGCATGTGTTGATAGTGGACTTATTCCTGGTTAATTTTGCTACAGTATTAAATAGGAATCTAGGATTATTTTTGTTATCTTCTATTAGGGAGGAGAGATATGTTGATCTCGCAGCACTAAGAGCTTTTCTATACTTCAGGAAGCTCTCCTTCCACGCCAATTTGAACACTACCAATTTTGTTTGACGCCATTTACGTTCCAATTTTCGAGTGGTCTGTTTTAATGTGCGAGTGTCATCATTATACCAGGGTGCTAATTTTTTGTCTCTGACCATTTTCCTTTTTAGAGGAGCTACATTATCTAAAGTATGGCGGAATGTTGACTCTAAGCATTCAGTTGCCTGATCGAGTTCTGCAGGGGCTGACAGTGACCCAATCAAAGTTGACAGCTCTGGGAGATCATTTATAAAGCTCTGTGCAGTAGTTGACGTGAAAGTACGTTTAATACAGTAGCGTGGTGAGGTGCATATATTATTACTCAGACATATTTTGAATGAGATGAGACAATGATCTGAGATAACTTCAGACTGTGGAAGTATGACTATATTGTCTACGTTTAATCTGAATGTTAGTATTAGATCAAGGGTGTGACCACCATTATGGGTCGGTCCTATGACATTCTGCTTAATCCCGACTGAATCTAAGATGGACACAAACGCTGTTTTTAAAGGGTCTTCTGGGTTATCAAAGTGAATATTAAAATCTCCGACAACTAAAGCTTTGTCTAAGGAAATAACCAGATCTGAGATAAAATCTGCAAATTCAGAAAGAAACTCAGAATATGGCCCCGGGGGCCTGTAAATAATAAGCAATGGAATTAACTGGGTAGACTTATTTTTCGAGGCTACATACATTATATGAGTATGAAGAACTTCAAATGTATTAAATTTATAACCAGGTTTGTGTGTTACACCTAGATAATCGTTATAAATAACCGCGACGCCTCCTCCTCTGCCAGTTAGACGAGGCTGGTGTATATAACTGTATCCAGGAGGACTCGCTTCATTTAATGCTATATATTCATTTGGCTTAATCCATGTTTCTGTTAAACACAGTACATTAAACTCCTGATCAGTAATGAGTTCATTAACCATTAGCGCTTTAGATGTAAGAGATCTAATATTTAATAGCCCCACCTTTAGATCAAAGGTGCTGGCAGCAGCTGTACAGTCAGTCTGATCTAATTTTATATTGATTAGGTTACTGGAACAAACTCTCTGAAAATTTCTACCTTTTTGTTGAGCTCGGGGAACAGACACAGTCTCGATGTAGTGGGCCCTGAGTGACGACTCTGTGCAGCTAGCAGACAGTCGGTTTAGCCTGTTCGTCTGCTCCCTGGCCTTGGCTCTGGATTGTCAGAAATTAACTAGGCCTGTTCTGAGACTATGACCTATGCTGCAGGAAATGAGAGCAGCACCTTCCCGAGTGGGATGGATACCGTCCCGCCCTAACAGGCCAGCAGTGCCCTCAAAATTAGCCCAATTATCTATAAAGCCCACACTGTTTTCAGAGCACCACCTGGACAGCCAGCAGTTCAGCGACCATAACCTGCTGTAAGCTACATCGCCACGCCGCATTGGGATGGGGCCAGAGCATACTATAGCATCGGACATCGCCTTCGCTAATTTAAACACCTCTACAAAGTTACTCTTAGTAACCTCAGACTGACGAAGGCGTATATCATTAGCTC
Organism: Neoarius graeffei; assembly: GCF_027579695.1. Taxonomy (NCBI): domain Eukaryota; kingdom Metazoa; phylum Chordata; class Actinopteri; order Siluriformes; family Ariidae; genus Neoarius; species Neoarius graeffei. The sequence continues at coordinate 118,998,341 of NC_083570.1, read as the reverse complement.
CTGCATGGATAACTATCTTTGAGAACCTGTGCTTGCCTAGGACCCTAAGATTACCTGCTATGTCCGGCGCCCTGGCTCCCGGTATACACCTGACTAAAGCTGCTGGTGCCCCTAAAGGCTGAGCTAATTTCACGTGCCGTATGATAGAGTCCCCTATAACCAGAGCTCTTTCAGGTTTCTCAGTGGGTGCATCACTAAGGAGAGCAAACCTGTTCGACACGTGACGCGGAGAGGAGTGGTGCTCCCGTGGGCGAGCCTCAGCGGTAGCTTTGGCTCTACGCTTATGCCGCCGAGCCGTCACCCATTCGCCCCGCTGTAAGGGCTCTAATGCCGGAGTTGGGGGATTGCTAACTCCACCTAGGGCGTCCAGACTTTCCCTAACAGAAACTACACTGTTCTCACGCTCACTAACCTGCTCTAAAGCCTGGACACGCGCTTCTAGCACTGAAATCTTCTCCGTCAGAGAGCTAACTAATCTGCACTTATCACAAGTAAAGCTAATAGAGCTATCGCTAGTGACGGAGGAAGAATGACTAAACATCCTGCACTCAGCACACTGAACAGGCTGAAGGGGTGCCATGATGAAAAGATTCACGTACCTTAAATGAAGATCTGTTGATATTAAAGCAGATCAGATGGCCTCCAATAAAAGCAAATAGAGTATATCTCCACAACCCCAAACACTCATGAGCTACAATCGCTCTTGTCATGGAAGTCTGTACTTCATAGGTAGCCAGAAAATATACTTACATGAAAGAAGTTACTGTTACGACCCCATATTTTTCTTGTTTGATTTGCTTTTGTTTTGTGTTTTACTCTTGCAGATCCCGTGGGTGGCTGATGGGCCCAAATTACCACCACCTGGAGTCTGGTGAGAGCAGCACAGGATTGGCTGGTATTTGGTGCCCAGCCTTTAAAAGCCACTGGCGGTGATGTCACCCGGGGGGGATTTAGCTTGTTTGCTTGTGTTTCATTTTTTTCTTTTTTTGTACTCATTTCTTTATTTTCCTTTATGTAAATAAACCTCCCCTTAAATGTTTTTGCGAGAAGTCTGTTGCTTATTTTTACCACTTTTGTTTATGTCCTCATTTTTTTACCCCTAGACAATTTGGGGACATAACAATTGGGGGCTCGTCTAATTTTTGTTTTCAGTTTTCTTCAAATTGCTGTATGGTTCATTTGGGGCGTGCTTTTGGACAGCGTCTCTGGTGAGTTTAGCGTTTTGATTGTTTTTTGATTTGGGGAAGTGGGCTTATTGAAGCAACCCCGGGGGGAGGTATGCTGCAGGAAGTTTGACTACTGACAGGTCAACTTCTTTGCGTTCAGCGTTTAAAGGGGCCTTCAATTGGTACGCTTCGAAGATATTTGAGGTTTATTTAGCTTTTGTGAATTTAACTAGGGACCAGAGTCGCGAGGTCGCAGCATTGCTTCCGCATTGTGGAAGTTGGCACTTTGTTTTTGTTTTATAGTTAATTTTTCTCATTGAGTTGACAGACTTCCGAATATTTTTTCCTCTTCTGTTAGAAGTGTTTTTTCTCTTGGTGCACATCTTTTTACCTGTGCGCAGCTGTTGTGTTGATGCAGGTTTTTTCTTGGGTGACCTAACTTTTCCGTGGAATTTTTCTGGGGGCTTTTCTTCCTCCCATCTTCTCTATTTTTGGGCTGTGTTACAGAGCAGCATTTTGGGGGTGGAGGGGAAAGGTTCAGCGCATTATGGATTGCCTGACCGAGGTTATGAATTAGTTTGTGAGTTAAGTCACATTCAATTTGTTTCGGAAGCACGCTTTAGTTAATAATCATGTCACTGGTAGAAGAATTCATGAAGAATCCTTCAGAAATTAGTTTGGTTCGCTGTCCTAAGGACCAATTAATTGATATAGCAGAGCGTTATTCAATTAGTGTTTCAACTGAGGAAAAGAAACTTAAAAGTTCTTTGTTTAAAGCTGTTCGAGCAGGCTTAGTTGAAAAAGAGATCATCTCTATTGGTGAAGGTCTAGTATCTCTGATGTCAGTGTCGTTGGGTGAGAGCAATATTTCCGATCAGGAATTTAAAATCAAGCAATTTTCTGAGAGAGCAGAGCGCACTGTGAGTCGCGTAGTGAAAGAAGGCGAGGTTGATAAAGAACTCGAGTTGAAAAAGTTGGAATTACAGCATGAGTTGGAGTTGAAAAAATTGGAGTTTGCAGCTCATGAGAAAGACTGCGAATATCAACGGGAATGAGAGCAAGAGCAGCATGAATTTGAAGCTCGTGTAAAAGACTGCGAATATCAACGAGAACGAGAGCAGCATGAGTTTGAACTGAAAAGGCTCGAGCTTGAGTTAGCAGTAAAGAAATTCACTATATCCCAGTCGGGTGTTGCCGCGGTTCCTGCTTTCAGTTCACAGTCTACCTCTCCTGTTCGGCCCTCTGCTGGTATTTCCAGTGGTGAACATACTTCGCCTGTTCGGCATTCTGAGGCCGTAAATGTTGTAGATTCTGATTCAGTTCCTCTGATGAGTGGACATAATATTGTGCCCTCACATGCCGTCCCATTAGTAAGTGTAGACTCCGGCTCATATGTTCCAGTCATGACTCCGTTGCCGGTTCCCAACCGCACTAATGTAAATGCTCCCATTTCGGTGGGACAGCCACTGCTTGACCCACCATTGGAGATTAGTCGTTATGTTCGTATGGTCCCCCCTTTCAATGAACGAGAAGTTGAGAAATATTTTGCTCATTTTGAGAGGGTAGCATTAACGCTTAAGTGGCTGGTAGACATTTGGACATTGTTATTGCAAACTGTATTGAGTGGTAAGGCGCAATCTGTGTATTCTGCATTAACTGTGCAGCAGGGCTCCGATTACCAGACTGTGAAGAATGTAATACTAACCGCCTATGAGTTGGTCCCGGAGGCCTATAGGCAAAAGTTCCGTGGTCTTCGTAAAAATGACAGAACAACGTTTATAGAGTTTGCGCGAGAGAAGGAGAATGCGTTCGATAGGTGGTGCACATCAGAACACGCAAACACCCGAGCCCAACTAAGAGAGTTGATGTTACTCGAAGAGTTCAAAAATTGTGTGTCCATCGACGTAGCAATATATTTAAATGACCAAAAAGTTACCACTCTTGCGAATGCTGCTGTTTGTGCTGACCGATATGGCCTTACGCATAAACGTTTATTTCATTTATCCTTCTCTCGCCATGACTCTGCGCAACTTCCCAACTCTCATTCAAACTTTTGAAATCAAAAGTCTGACCAGTCTTCGTCAAATGATTCACGTGACTGTTTCTATTGTCACGAAGCTGGTCATTTCATTGCATCATGTCCTGTGCATAAACGAAAATATGGGAGCTTCCCCAAGCCAGGCTCCCCCAAGCGAGGCTCATTCAAGCAGGGCTCCCCCAAGTCAGGCTCTCCGAAATGAAAGTCACCTAAAAGTTCTGGTTTTGTTCAGCATGGTGATTGTCATGATGAAGTTGACTCTGTCTATGATCCGTTTGTTTTTGAAGGGAAAGTATCATTCACAGGGTGTGAGGCAGACAGCGTACCTGTTAGAATATTACGTGATACAGGCTCTGTTCAGAGTTTTGTTTTGTCTTCTGTTTTACCATTTTCTGACAGTAGCTATTGTGGAACAGATGTGTTGGTGCAAGGGATTGAGATGGGACATTTAAAAGTCCCTTTGCATACCATTTATGTTAAAAGTAATTTAGTATCTGGGACTGTTAAAGTGGCTGTTTGTTCCCAGTTACCAATGAAGGGTATTCAGTTTCTCGTGGGGAATGATTTATGCGGGGAAAAAGTGTTTTTTCTCTCCCTGAAGTATCTTTGATTCCATCAGAGAACAGTGAGGTAGGCCCAGGGTTATCTGATGTATTTCCGGTGAGTGTTGTAACGAGGGCTCAAGCACACCAATCTCACTCTACTGACCTCTGTGATACATTTATGTCACTTGAGAATCCAGCTGCGCTGTGTCCCGACTCTCAAAGTAGTTCAGCGCACCAGTCGCTGTTCACGGCCAGTAGTGCTGATGCCCCGAAGTCGGTGACCGTGTCCGCAGAAAATGTTCATGTGTTGTTGCTACCTGTTGATCGTGAGTTACTTAAGAGTGAGCAAAGAAAAGATCCATCACTGGGTAAGTGTCGTGCTATAGCTAATGGGAAGGGGAAAACGGCAAGTAAAACGGTGGCTTATTATTGGGAAGGTGGCGTGTTGATGAGAAAGTGGACACCATTAAATCAAGACTCACAGTGGAACACTGTTTACCAGGTGGTTGTTCCTGCCAAATTTTGACCACATGTCTTGACTTTGGGCCATGATCATGACTTTGCTGGTCATTTAGGCATTAAGAAGAGTTACCATCATATTCTTCATTATTTTTTTTGGCCTGGTTTAAAGTCTGACATTGTGAGATATTGCCATTCATGCCATCGCTGTCAGATGGCAGGAAAACCAAATCAAGTTGTTCCGCCTGCTCCTCTTCGCCCTATTCCAGTAATTGGTGAGCTATTTGAGCGCATAATTTTGGATTGTGTTGGCCCCTTGCCCAAGACTAGATCTGGCCATAAGTTTCTCTTGACAATCATGTGTGCAGCTACTTGCTACCCTGAGGCTATTCCACTGCGTTCGCTAAAAGCAAAGCCCGTAATTAAAGCAGTTATTCATTTTTTTCAACCTTCGGGCTACCAAAAGTGGTGCAAACTGATCAGGGATCAAATTTCCTGTCGCGTTTGTTCACACAGGTGTTACAGCAGTTGTCCATTACGCACGTTACATCTAGTGCATATCATCCAGAGTCACAAGGAGCTCTGGAAAGATTCCATCAGACACTGAAATCCATGTTTCGCACTTACCGTCACGACTCTGCAAAGGAGTGGGATGAAGGTCTCCCACTGCTTTTGTTTGCTGTGCATGAAATAACCCAAGAGTCACTAGGTTTCAGTCCTGCTGACCTGGTGTTCGGCCACACCGTGAGAGGTCCGTTGAAGCTGCTTAGAGAGCAGTTGGGGTGTGAGACCACAGCTCCTCAGCAGAAGAATGTTTTGGATTATGTTTGTTCGTTTTGTGAGTGCTTGCACAATGCTTGTGCCTGTGCTCAGAAAGCCCTATCTTCTGCTCAGTCAAAAATGAAGATTCGTTTTGACAGCAAGTCAGTTCTGTGCTCCTTTCAGGTGGGGGATAAAGTTTTAGTGTTGCTGTCAATGGTGGGATCAGCATTACAGGCCAAATTTTCTGGGCCCTATGAAATTGTGTCTAAATTGAGTGAGACAGACTATGTGATCCATACACCTGAAAGGAGGCGCAAGACTCACGTTTGTCATGTGAATATGTTAAAGCTATATGTGTCTCGTGATGGTGAGGTGGTGGGGAGTGAAGTATCCGAGTCTGCGTCTCCTGTATCTGTTGCTTCGTGTGCTCCTGGGCTCTCCTCTTATTCCCCAGAGGAGGATGGCCTGAGTTTTCGTGATGTTCCAGTGTCTTTTCCATGTCTTAAGAATTTTGAGTTGCTGACTAACCTCACCAATTTTCTTTCAGATTTGCCAGATGATTGTGCTAAGGATATCCAGCAACTGATTGAGTTTTACTCTGATTTATTTTCAGATGTCCCTTCGCAGACTCACGTCCTTAGTCACGATATTGATGTGAACAATTATCCCCCAATCAAACAGCACGAATATCGTGTTAATCTGGTAAAGAGGGCGGCGATGATTTCTGAGGTTGAGTATTTGGTCAATCATGGGTTAGCTGAGCCTAGCTCTAGTCCATGGAGCTCCCCATGTATCTTGGTTCCGAAATCTAACGGAACATTTAGATTTTGTACCGACTTCAGAAAAGTCAACGCGGTTACAAAGCCTGACTCGTTTCCACTCCCCCGGATGGAGGATTGTGTGGATCGAGTCGGCTCTGCCAAGCTTGTTACCAAGCTCGACCTTCTTAAAGGTTATTGGCAGGTCCCGCTTACATCTCGCACCGCTGAGATTTCCGCTTTTGTTACTCCAGATTGTTTCATGCAATATCGAGTCATGCCATTCGGGCTGAGGAATGCTCCCGCCACATTCCAACGCTTGATGTGCCAAGTTTTAGCGGGCATCTCGAATTGTGACGCATATTTGGATGACATCGTATTACATTCGTCCTCGTGGTCTAGTCATCTTCAGTTAATTGATACAATCTTCGATCATTTGGGTAAAGTTTCATTGACCTTGAACCTCGCCAAATGCGAGTTTGGCAAAGCAACTGTTACCTATTTAGGTAAGCAGGTAGGTCAAGGTCAGGTTCGTCCTGTTGAGGCCAAGGTTCAGGCAGTTGCCGAGTTTCCCACTCCCAAGACCAAACGTGCGGTCCGTCGGTTCTTGGGAATGGCCGGTTATTACTGTAATTTTTGCCACAACTTTTCGGATGTTGTTTTGCCATTGACGAACCTCCTCCGCGATCGTGTTGATTTTGTGTGGTCTAACAACTGTGAGTCTGCTTTTCAGAACACCAAGGCTTTGCTGTGCAGCTCACCAGTGCTCAGTGCACCTAGTTTCGAGACTCCCTTTAAACTCGAGGTGGATGCTAGCGCAACAGGTGCTGGTGTGGTGCTCCTTCAGGAGGGAGTGGATGGATTTGATCACCCTGTCTGTTACTTCTCCAGAAAGTTTCTAAAACATCAAGTAAACTATAGTACCATCGAGAAGGAGGCCCTTGCCCTGTTGTTAGCTTTGCAACACTTCGAAGTTTATATAGGTTCCACTGTAGCACCTGTTGTTGTTTTTACTGACCACAACCCTCTTGTCTTTCTCTCTAGGATGAAGAATGCCAACCAGCGCATTATGCGCTGGTCACTCTATCTGCAAGGCTTCAACCTAGAGATTAAGTACAAGATGAGTAGTGAAAATATTTTGGCAGACACTTTGCCGCAAACTTTTTGTGAACGAGCTGTGTTATTTTTGTAATCAACATAGATGTTGATTTTTGGTGGTGGGGGTGTTACGACCCCATATTTTTCTTGTTTGATTTGCTTTTGTTTTGTGTTTTACTCTTGCAGATCCCATGGGTGGCTGATGGGCCCAAATTACCACCACCTGGAGTCTGGTGAGAGCAGCACAGGATTGGCTGGTATTTGGTGCCCAGCCTTTAAAAGCCACCAGCGGTGACGTCACCTGGGGGGGGGGGATTTAGCTTGCTTGCTTGTTCGCTTGTGTTTCATTTTTTTCTTTTTTTGTACTCATTTCTTTATTTTCCTTTATGTAAATAAACCTCCCCTTAAATGTTTTTGCGAGAAGTCTGTCGCTTATTTTTACCACTTTTGTTTATGTTCTCATTTTTTTACCCCTAGACAATTTGGGGACATAACAGTTACCTTCAAGTGCTTTTATTGTACAGAACCAACATAAGTGCTGAGTGATACCCGGATAAACAGTGGAGTCTAAATTCCCTTCCATTAGTTTTTAAGTTGTGTCCCTTTTTGGGAGACCCATCCTAGGACCGCCCCAGAACAAAATGGTGGCTCCAATTAAAATAATTTTAAAATAAATCTCTTTGTTTAAAACACAGACTTCTGATTGGCTGCCCAACATGGGGCTTCTCAGTGGCTAAAACATACTTCCTGCTATTTTTCAAAATAAAAGAGAGTTACTTGCATTTACCATGTGGCATGTTAAGGGTTTTACTACTTAATGTCAGGTCTGTGCTTGTCACATGAAATGCCTTTACAATGATAATCAGTGGTGGAGGACACAAGATAATCACATACACACTCTAAACATTTAAACTCAAAGTGTACTTAGGCTCAGCTTAAAGGAGCTTAATGTTAAAATTAGTGCTGTCAAAAATGTCGCGTTATTAACGCATTAACTTGACTAAATTTTAACGGCGGTAATTTTTTTATCGCGAGATTAACGCTCTGTGACATGATGTAGGTTTTTCATAAGCTTTTGAAACTGCCAGGAACTTGGAACAGAGACTTTGCTTAGAAAACCGATAGCAGCTAGACTGTAATGCCACGCCCCGCACAGCCAGAGTCCTCTGCCCTCCCCCCAAAGAACCAGCGCGGGCAGGGCGTGCTAGTAGAGATGGGATTTATGGCTCTTTGATGGGATCTGCATCTTTGTGATCCGTTCTTTGAAAAGAGCCGTTCAAAAGACTGGCTAATTTGGCTCTTTTAAAATATTTATTCAGTTTTAAGAAGACAGCATCTAAAGAAGCCAGATCCCTCTGAACTGTAAACTCAATGCTATCCCAGAAATCCTTCCTGTAATATGCAAATTTGGCTGCCTCTGATTGGACAGCGTGACGCATCAACAGGCAGAAAGTGTAAAAGTACAAAATGTGTTAAGTGAGCTGAAACAGTAAAGATCAGATTCAATGCAATATTTATCAACGAACAACTTAAAGTTAATATAATAGTGTACTTTATATTATAATCAAGCATGTCAAGGCTACCATCACTGTGTAATCTATCTCTCTGATTAGAGTTGTAGACACTCAAGCAGTAGATCACTTCACTCATGGTTCTCTTGCTAGCCCCGCGCCGGTGCTCGGCTTAGGTTTCACTTTGCAGTGGCTGTGTCAAGACGTGTTATGTTTTGCAATAAAAAAAAAAACATTGGTACAAAGCAAGCCCATTCACTTTTTTATGCTGATAAGAGAATTACAAATCAAATCAAGTCAAATCAAGTTTATTTGTACAGCGCTTTTAACAATAAACATTGTCGCAAAGCAGCTTTACAGAATTTGAACGACTTAAAACATGAGCTAATTTTATCCCTAATCTATCTATCCCCAATGAGCAAGCCTGTGGCGACGGTGGCAAGGAAAAACTCCCTCAGACGACATGAGGAAGAAACCTCGAGAGGAACCAGACTCAAAAGGGAACCCATCCTCATTTGGGCAACAACAGACAGCCTGACTATAATATTAACAGTTTTAACAGGTATAACCCTCAACTGTCCTCATGGGGCCGTCCTTCACAGGAGTGGGGCGATAAAACTCCGACCAGACACAGGGCACCAGGATGGACCAAGCAGGTCCGAGGGGCAGAAGAGGCCAGCATCTCAATCCCAGGATCAACATGTAACTCAGAGGGACAGATGGGGGGGGGAGAGAAAGAAAACACGTTGTTAGGTATGCCCTAAAAATGACAAGTATTAAATCTGTGTGGTAGGCTCACAGAGACGAGAGTCTTTACATCAGGCATGACGCACAATGGCATGTTAATATGGTAAAAAATATATCATGACCTGCTCTGGCTGGATGCTTGATTGGGTGATGGGAGCACACTCCTCAGCAATGATGAGATGCAGATGGGACCCTTAGGCCTGGCCAAGACAATTCAGTTACATTTCACCGGGTCTGGGACATGCGACAGAACGTCTGACGGCCGATTCCCTGCAGGCTACGATAGCCAGTCGAGGTCTCCACCGTCTCCACCAAAAGATTTCCTGTTGACTCCATGTAACTCAGAGGGACAGATTTGGGGTGGGGGGGGGGGAGAGAGAAAGAAAACACAGGTGGTTAGGTATGCCCAATGTCACCTGAATAAGTAGGAACAGTATACATATTGCACCGAGTACAAGCAGGGACTCCGGCAACTAACTATGACAGCATAACTAAAAGGAGAGAGCCAGAAGGTAACACAGGCATGAGGGAGCCCCGGGACATAAAGCAGCCAGCCACTGCACCGTCAACAAACTCGAGTGAGCAAGCGAGTGGGGACTGACAGCATCCATACATCCCAGTTTACCAAAACACTCTATGTCTGAGGACCCTCCAGATCTACTCCTTTACCTCATAAACACCATTAACAAAAGGCTTGACTAAACAGATATGTTTTCAGCCTAGACTTAAATGCTGAGACTGTGTCTGATTCCCGAACATTACTTGGAAGGCTGTTCCATAACTGTGGGGCTTTGTAAGAAAAGGCTCTGCCCCCTGATGTAGCCTTCACTATACGAGGTACCAGCAGATAGCCTGCACCTTTTGATCTAAGTAGGCGTGGCGGGTCATAGAGGAGCAGAAGTTCACTCAGGTACTGTGGTGCGAGACCATTTAGTGCTTTAAAGGTCAATAGTAGTATTTTATAATCAATACGAAATTTGATTGGGAGCCAATGCAGTGTGGATAAGACAGGCGTGATGTGGTCATATTTTCTAGTTCTAGTAAGGACTCTTGCTGCGGCATTTTGAACTAACTGGAGCTTGTTTATGCACTTATTGGAACATCCAGACAGTAAGGCATTACAATAATCCAACCTGGAGGTAACGAAAGCATGGACTAGTTTTTCTGCATCATGCAATGACATTAAATTTCTTATCTTTGCAATATTTCTGAGATGAAAGAAAGCTATCCGGGTGATGTTATCAATGTGAGTTTCGAATGAAAGACTGGGGTCAATAATCACTCCGAGGTCTTTTACTGCTGCACGTGAAGAAACAGAAAGGCCATCCAGAGGTACTGTGTAATCAGAAAACTTACTTCTAGCTTTATGTGGTCCTAGCACAAGTACTTCAGTCTTGTCAGAGTTAAGCAGAAGGAAATTTATAAGCATCCAGTGTCTAATGTCCTTAACACATTCCTCAATTTTATTAAGCTGGTGTCTCTCATCAGGTTTTGCAGAGACATACAACTGTGTGTCTTACAATGTTTTTTTATGTGACAAAAATGTGCGATTAAATTGCGATTAATCGCGAGTTAACTATGACAGTCGCGACATTAATCGCGATTAAATATTTTAATCGCTTGACAGCACTAGTTAAAATATCTCCTAAGTATCCATTCATCCATCCATCCATTATCGGTAACTGCTCATCCTGTGCAGGATCACGGGCAAGCTGGAACCTATCCGAGCTGACTATGGGTGAGAGGTGGGGTACACCCTGGATAAGTCACCAGATCATCGCAGGACTGACACATAGAGACACAACCATTCACACTCACACCTACGGTCAATTTAGAGCCACCAATTAGCCAAACCTGCATGTCTTTGGACTGTGGGGGAAACCAGAGCACCTGGAGGAAACCCATGCAAACACAGGGAGAACATGCAAACTCCACACAGAAAGGCCCCCATCGGCCACTGGGCTCAAACCCAGAACCTTTATGCTGTGAGGCGACAGTGCTAACCACTACACCACTGTGCTGCCTCCTAATCATAAATTCATGCTAAATAATACAACAATTTCACCATCATCTCAAAAATAATTGTAGCAAGCTAAAACAGTTGTGTGTGTCTGTGTGTGTCAGGCCCATATTGAAATGAGAGAGTAGACCTTCTAAACTAACAACAGACCAAAGGGAAGATTTCACAGCCTGACCAGACAAAAGGTATGGCTACAGAGACAGGAATCCTAACATCTCTGATGCTCCTGATGCAGAAAGTTCATAGTACTCCTAATACAGGAATCCTAAAATGCTCTCACACTCGCAGGTGCAAGCATTAATCAAGTTGTCAACTTGAAATATCTTGGGTCATATATTATGGATCCTCAAAAACACATGAAATCTTGTAAGGCATTAGTGTGGGTGGCATGCAACAAGCCTGACAAGATATGGAATTCTAGCCTCGCTAATGAGAAGAAACTCTTCCTGTTTAACATGCTGACTTAGCTGATCCTGCTGGACACTAACTCTGCGACAAAAGCAATTAGATGGACTAACTTAGGCTACGTTTACACTAGACCGTATCTGTCTCGTTTTCTTCGCGGATGCACTGTCCGTTTACATTAACCCCCCTGAAAAAGCGGGGAAACGGGAATCCGCCAGCGTCCACGTATTCAATCTAGATCGTATCAGCTCCGGTGCTGTGTAAACATTGAGAATACGTGAATACGCTGTGCTGAGCTCTAGCTGGCGTCTCATTGGACAACGTCACTGTGACATCCACCTTCCTGATTCGCTGGCGTTGGTCATGTGACGCGACTGCTGAAAAACGGCGCAGACTTCCGCCTTGTATCACCTTTCATTAAAGAGTATAAAAGTATGAAAATACTGCAAATACTGATGCAAATACTGCCCATTGTGTAGTTATGATTGTCTTTAGGCTTGCCATCCTTCCACTTGCAAGTAATAAGTGATATGCGCTGGGATCTCACACACAGCGGCTCAGTCCCGAATCGTGGCTTGTTCACTTCACTCGCGCGCTCTGTGAGCTGCGCAGGGCCGGAGTGCGCACCCTCCAGAGGGCACTCGCTGTTCAGGGCGGAGTGATTTGGAGCGCAGGATGCCTGCGGAGCCGAGCGTATCCGCGTATTGGTGTTGCTGTGTGCACGGCTAACGGTTTTAGTGTAAACGCGAATCGTTTTAAGAACGTTAATCTGATGATCCGCTGATTCGACGTAATGTAAACGTAGCCTTAGTCCAATGTGTCCAAAACATCCATTGGTCAGAGCATGCAACATGTGAGCGTGTCTATGGCAAATTCCCCTGATCTCTCAAAAGTTGACATAGTGCCACCTCCAATTCACCAGTCATTGCCAAAGATCATTCAGTCCCTCCTTTTATGGAAACCAAATGACCCTGTTCATTTGAGGAAAATGACTGCATAGTGAGAGACTTTGGAATTGATAGGGTGGATCTTGGCTCTTGGTAGATCATGGGGAAAGCCATGGTTAGACAAGCAGTTTTGGGACCAAAAGGTTGCTGGTTTGATTCCCTGGACCAGCAGGAATGGCTGAAGTGCCCTTGAGCAAGGCACTTAACCCCCAACTGCTCCCCAGGCCGCTCTGGGTGTGTTGTATGCCACTCTGGATAAGAGACTCTACGAAATGCCTATAATGTAATGTAATCTTGCTTATGCGATGTCAGACCAGAAGGTGTGGAGTGAGGTTGTTCAGGGACTCCTGACTGAAAGAGTCGAATAATGATAATTAACTGTAACAAATAAATCTCATCTCATTATCTATAGCCGCTTTATCCTGTTCTACAGGGTCACAGGCAAGCTGGAGCCTATCCCAGCTGACTACGGGCGAAAGGCGGGGTACACCCTGGACAAGTCGCCAGGTCATCACAGGGCTGACACATAGACACAGACAACCATTCACGCTCACATTCACACCTACGGTCAATTTAGAGTCACCAGTTAACCTAACCTGCATGTCTTTGGACTGTGGGGGAAACCAGAGCACCCGGGGGAAACCCACACGGACACGGGGAGAGCATGCAAACTCCACACAGAAAGGCCCTCGCCGGCCACGGGGTTCAAACCCGGACCTTCTTGCTGTGAGGTGACAGCGCTAACCACTACACCACCGTGCCGCCCCCGTAACAAATAAATAAGATCACCATTAAGGTGCAATGAAAAGGTAACATCCAATAACTAATTGGTTATAATTATATTATCCCAACTATTTTTTCCTTATAACCTTTGAAGAGAAAACAGTAAAAAAAAAAATCAGTTAACACATCATTCTGAACCACAACGTGTCAGAGATTCCTGAAAAAGAAACTGCATCGACAGTTTACCTCTTGAGCTAAAAGCTAGTAGTTAACATACACATTTAGTGAGGAAATTGATAAATGTAGCTGTTTTTAAACACTTTTGTATTTTGCACAAACTCTTGAGTGGTTATTACAACGAGACCACCAATGATGGCGTGTCAATCTGGGTAGAAGTTATATGCACCCTAGGTACCCCTACCTTCATGCCAGAAAGAATCAAAATCGGTGAAGAATTGAGGAAGAAGCAATTTGTGTGGAAACTGCTTGTTAGGGCTTAATTATTCCATATCTTCATTATTACTTGCAATTATGCAAATTTGGGTAGAAGCCATATGCACCCCAGGCAGACCTACCTTCTTGCCAAAAAGAATAAAAATCAGTGAAGAAATGAGAGAGAAGTGATTTTGGTGAAATATGGATGCCACCAGACAGACGACAGACAACACACGATAACATAAACTCATCACCTGTCAGCCGGATGAGCTAATAATGCACAGTAATACTCAAATCATAAACACAGTGCAGCTTCGGGACCAAAACTGCATTGTGTTTATGGGTGGCACGGTGGTGTAGTGATTAGGCCAAATAAAAAAAAAATAGTGTGTTTCCGGTAACCCGACCGATCGAGAATTTCCGCGTCGAAATTGCCGACCGTAAAGTTTTTATTACAAATTTCCCTCAATATTTTAGTGTAAGCGGCGTTAGTTTGTCATAATTCTTTGTTTCAACGCATTCAAGTTGTGAAAGAAACGATAAAAAGTAAAATGTTTCGCCACTTCTATCAGTCCCCCTGCATAAACATGGGCGCAGCCATCTTGCGCAGAACATCATAACTCGAACTCTCGTGATATTCACGTCGAACGCGTGAGTCGTCTGATAAACTAACATCATGGCGGCCACTGACAGTGGATATCTGCAGCAACTGTGGAAATGGAGATGGAGAAACTGATCCTGACCTTACCAAACATTACAAAACTGTACTACCATTATGTAGGGACTGTAAGGAAATGCGAATCGTGCCTGTTTGCCAGCAACCATTTGGCAAGGTGGCAAAGCGAAAATAATTCTGCTTCTATGTTACCAGTTGTATCTCACGTTGTACCAAAGCGTTAACACATTTAAAGATTTAAAACAGTGATTTTTCTTAGTCAGTCAGAATATTTTGATAACATCTCATATAATATGACATGATGTGTACTATTGAAAAAAAATTGTGCCAAAATGTTCTGTAAGATATTTAATATGTTTTTATAGTTAAAAAGACTTTGAATTAAAAGACTAATTTTTACTATAGTAAAAATACATTGATTTAAAATGCTGAATGTCTCAGTATATTTTAATTAGTGACTAGTCACAATTTTTTAAGTTTTTTTTTATTCGTTTAGAGATTTAAAACATTTTAATTTTATTATGATGTGTGGTATAAAGGATTCTGTGCCAAAATACTATTTTGTAAGATGTTTACTTGTGTTAATTTTTTCGAACAAAATAAAAAAATTTAAGAAAAAAAAAACTTTTTCCTACTTACCGACCCTATTTTAGTATTTCATGTTACCTGAAACACACTATCTTTTTTTTTTTTGGCCTTAGCACTGTTGCCTCACAGCAAGAAGGTTCTGGGTTCAAGCCCAGTGGCCGGCGGGGGCCTTTCTGTGTGGAGTTTGCATGTTCTCCCCATGTCCATGTGGGTTTCCTCTGGGTGCTCTAGTTTCCCCCACAGTCCAAAGACATGCAGGTTAGGTTAATATGGGGAAGCTTTGAGCTTGAGCAAGGTACTTGACCTCTAACTGCTCCTCGGGCGCTGTAGTATGACTGCCCACTGCTCTGTGTGCAGGGGTGCAGATACGTTTTTTGAACTGGGGGGGACAAAGCTGCCAGCAAACCAACCCCAACCCCACCCCCAACATGTGTTGTGCGAGGAATATACTCTGATGCCCTCAGGGCGGCGACATTACTCAGCTAACAACTCAGCAACAACTCTTCGCAAAGTTTCCTTATGAAACAATATGCTCGCTGAAATTATGGCAGGGAACGCCAGATTAAAATTAAAACTGCCTTCTGAGCACTGTATCTACAGGCTGCCACCGAAAGAAGGAGACTACCAGAAAGGCATCTCTACTCCGTACGATTTTACTTTCACTAAGACATTACTTTGAACAGACTATCAAAAAATTGCAAGGTGATATGATAAAGTAAGGCACAGTTTACTTACAGTCATTGTTTTTTGAAAAAACGATGCAATCGTTTTCTGCCTTTTTGGTTTGGCACCCTTCATCATGCCGTGTTGGGGTCCTGAACTAGGAGCTGTCCCCGATATGCCTGTCAAACTTGTTGTGGGTAACCATAGCAACCAAGCTCGAAACCTGTGCAGTCTGCGCAGCTCAACCAACCGAATATCAGTCTTTGTTTTGTTTTATGTGAGTTGTTGCAACTATGTATGCACTGCTGTGCACCTCAATAAACCGAACGGCAATTAGTCTTTTGATTTTTCTGTGAGGTTTGCCTTATGCAAAGAAAGACAGCATAGACGTTTTTTCCTCCCTATAAGTAGGGTTGCCACCTGTGTCTGACAAAAATCCTGGACATTTCGACCATCCAATCGACCTTTTTGCTTGTAAGCAACAGCGCCCTTCGCACATCTAACCCAAGACAAAAATCGCCCTTCTACGCTGAAATTGTATTGCTCTAATTAGTAAAATGACACTTTTGCTAGTTATTTGTTTAGTTAATTGCTTTACATAATATAGCAGGTCTTCATTATTTTGGTTTATTTCCAACAGTTTTTTGTTGTGGACACCTGGGGGCAGTAGTGGGCACAGGTCTCATCTCATCTCATTATCTGTAGCCGCTTTATCCTGTTCTACAGGGTCGCAGGCAAGCTGGAGCCTATCCCAGCTGACTAGGGGCGAAAGGCGGGGTACACCCTGGAAAAGTCGCCAGGTCATCACAGGGCTGACACATAGACACAGACAACCATTCACACTCACATTCACACCTACGCTCAATTTAGAGTCACCAGTTAACCTAACCTGCATGTCTTTGGACTGTGGGGGAAACCGGAGCACCCGGAGGAAACCCACACGGACATGGGGAGAACATGCAAACTCCACACAGAAAGGCCCTCGCCGGCCCCGGGGCTCGAACCCAGGACCTTCTTGCTATGAGGCGACAGTGCTAACCACTACACCACCGAGTGGGCACAGGTAAAAGGGGAATACATAATTAAGTTCTGTTTCTTTGGTTATGTGGAATAAAAATAAATAATCTATTTTTTAATTGTATCTAAGAATACCTGAATGTAACAATCAGGGCCATGCAAAGCCCTTTGGAGGGGCAGGGGCTCAACATTCAAAAAAGGGCACTTGGAACAAATTTTTCACACAAGTTAACTTTATTCGTTCAAACTAAAGTTTCCGAATCTGCCACGTTAATGAAATGGATGGAGCAAACGGTTTAAATATAAACTAGGCGGCTTCATTAAATGATAAACAACCCTACGCATTTACTGTTGTGTTCTAAGCTGCACAATATTGCATGTTCAGATAAGAAATGAAAGGAGCCTTTCAGTGTGACCTTACCATGCCGTTCCTCGCACTGTCTCCCACTGCCAACCGCCTGCATGCACTTTCTGCACGGAGGCTCACTGAATGCATGACGTCATGGATTGATGCCCGCATTTACATAGAAAAACGTTATTTTATAAATCTATAATTTCATATATTATTGTCAAATTGTAGAGAATATTGATGTTGGAGCTAACTTATCTTTTACAAATATAAAAACAAAACAAAACAAAACAAAACAAAATAACAAAATAGTCCCTATGAAAAGGGCACTTTGGACAGCAAACAGAAAAGGGGCAGGGGCTAGAGCACCTGTAGCACCGGTTCATTGCACGTGGGTGATACAGTGCATGTTTAAAACGAACTGAAAGTATTTCATTGCTAAAATGTTCATGGTGGATATGGTTTGTAAATATGTAGGTTGGCTTGTTACTTGGTAACTCATTTATTGGGTTTAGTAACTTGCTTAATTCATTATGGCCCCCGTGGTTAAAATCTCATTCTCATCTCATTATCTCTAGCCGCTTTATCCTTACAGGGTCGCAGGCAAGCTGGAGCCTATCCCAGCTGACTACGGGCGAAAGGCGGGGTACACCCTGGACAAGTCACTAGGTCATCACAGGGCTGACACATAGACAACCATTCACACTTACTTTAGAGTCACCAGTTAACCTAACCTGCATGTCTTTGGACTGTGGGGGAAACCGGAGCACCCGGAGGAAACCCACGTAGAGAACATGCAAACTCCACACAGAAAGGCCCTCGCCGGCCCCGGGGCTCGAACCCAGGACTTTCTTGCTGTGAGGCGACAGCGCTAACCACTACACCACCGTGCCGCCCTCCATTAAAACTATGTTTAAGTAAAATGACCAGCAGAATACGTTCTGATTTGGTTTGCTTGTTTAGCGATGTTTTCCTCCGCGGGGACATCCTAAAACGCTTAACGTGAAAAAGCTTAACGTAGCTTAATGTTCCAAAACAATGATCAATCATCACCAAACTTCTCATGCACATCTCTTGTCATACACACTACGACCACACTAAATATCAAAACAGAAATCCAAATATTATGGATGTAGCCTGCGTTAAGCTTTTTCATTTACATGGGCGTCTATGGGGAGGAAAAAGCTTAACGTAGGTTAATGTCAGATAACGGCGACCAATCAGTATCAAACTTCTCATGCACATCTCTTGTCATACACACTACGACCACACTAAATATCAAAACAGAAATCCAAATATTATGGACGTAGTCTGCGTTAAGCTTTTTCATTTACATGGGCGTCTATGGGGAGGAAAAAGCTTAACGTAGGTTAATGTCAGATAACGGCGACCAATCAGTATCAAACTTCTCATGCACATCTCTACTCATACCGTCTCCCATCTCTATGAAAATCAAAGCCGAAATCCCATTTTTGTGGACGCGGTCAACATGAAACTTTTTTTCTCTACATAGGCGCCCACTATAGAGAAAAAGCTTAACGCAGCTTAATGTCAGAAAACCATCAATCATCGCCAAATTTCAAATATTATGGACGCAGTATACGTTAAGCATTTTCCTTTCCATTTGCGCCTACGAAAAGGAAAAAGCTTAACGTAGCCTACTTTAATGTCAGAAAACATCTTCTGTAATCCTACGAAATTACACCCTAACCTACGTCTACTTCATTTATTTATTTTATCGTGACGTCACCAGTTCTCGTGCATCATGTGTTCTCGAGCTATCGCGTTATTTTCGGAATTTCCGCGAGATTATGACGCGTTTTGACATTAGGGAAGCCCTTTTGTTTTCGTCAGTGGATGAGCTATTTTCTTGCCGAAAATCGCAAAAATGCTACATATAAAGGTAAATATATACTAACCTAAATAAGTAAAAGCCTTCTGAATCCGATTCTAGCTTAATTCTTTTTACATGGTACAAATAAATTGAAATTAAAGCCTTCAAGTGAGGCCTGTTGTCACGGATGCTGGCTAAAACGTCATTCGTGATCACCTGCTAAAAATAGAACTGAAAGTAAACTGGAAGTGCACTTGATATATTCTGCTACGGTGCCTCTTTGGGACATGCATGTTAAATGTTTATTGATATTTTCATGAAAAATTGCAGTGTATAAAGGTGTGACATGTTTCCTTACTAGAGGTTTTTCTATCTCCATAGCTCTTGAACTCGAGTCGTCCTGCCCAGTTAAGATCTTGGCACCATGATGACATGGTCCGAGCTTACCAAAGAGTAAAAGAAGATGGCATCAGCGTTTATAAAGCTGCCAGAATACCGTTGACAATACCGTTGGGTTTTTTGGCATGTTTTGCATGGGACACCATACGGAATTCCGTGCCCATTTCAGGTGACGTCATATAGCTCGAGAACACGTGATGCAGAATTTCCCACATGTATTTTGAGCAAGGCTTTAGAAGTTTGTTTTTTTGCTAGAAAACGTTTTTTTCTGGTGAGTTTGTCATTTATTTCAGAAAAATGTATTAGCGCTAAAATTAACCAACAAAGACTTCATTCAAATGCATATTTGATGCAAGAACTGTCAAAAGCAGCTTAGATTAACGAGAACCGGTGATGCCATGGTAGGTGTTTAATGCATTGTCACGGTATAACTTTTACTGAGACACAAAGGAAAAGATTGTGAAAGCAATCAACAGGTTGGATATGCGCTTAAAGAACTTCATGAATGTTTTTTGATGTAGACAACCAATTGGATTTTTTTGCAAGTTTCTGTGGCTTAGTAACAGTTTCCCATTGGCTGTCACGCCAGTGGGGTGATGCGGGGTCTTTTAATGCGCCTCATTCGGACAATTTACCTCAGATGGTCAGATCGCTGTTCACATCGTCAGAGGAGAAGTTCAGAAGTCAGAAGTCGTCAAGTGTTTGGATAAAGGACTGGCACTGAGGTAAACATTTTTCTTTACATTTTTATAAACAAAGGTTTAAGTCGCAATCACCCATAATGTTGGTTTAGATTAATCACAAAGCCAATTAGTCGTAGGCCTACAGCTAAATGAATTGGTTGTTTCTGATAGTTAAACTTAAAATTCTCATCTCATTATCTGTAGCCGCTTTATCCTTCTACAGGGTCGCAGGCAAGCTGGAGCCTATCCCAGCTGACTACGGGCGAAAGGCGGGGTACACCCTGGACAAGTCGCCAGGTCATCACGGGGCTGACACATAGACACAGACAACCATTCACACCTACGGTCAATTTAGAGTCACCAGTTAACCTAACCTGCATGTCTTTGGACTGTGGGGGAAACCGGAGCACCCGGAGGAAACCCACGCGGACACGGGGAGAACATGCAAACTCTGCACAGAAAGGCCCTCGCCGGCCCCGGGGCTCGAACCCAGGACCTTCTTGCTGTGAGGCGACAGCACTAACCACTACACCACCCTGCCGCCCACTTAAAATTCTAACCTAGACATTTTTTACGGAATCATAGTATATATTTTATTGTAGCGACGGACTCTTGTTTTTGATAAAGGGATGAACTAAACTAAAATGTAAACGCTAATATCACCAGTTTATTCATACCCGCTCAAATTCATTACCGGTGGACCTTTGGGTGCCCACGTGAACAGGTTGCTGCTTTTTTTTTTTTTAAACTACTCAGCAGTAACAATCAGACACAGCTGGGGGGGTGTTTGTACTGGGACCAGATGGTGTTACAGACTACTGTACAGATTGACACCTGACTACTGTAGATTTCTTTTGTCCTGTCATTATGTGTGTAGCCTAACTGTAACCGCAAACAAGTGGATTATTTCATTCAGTAACTATTTACATAAAAAAACATTTTTTTCTCTTTGTCTTTACAGCTTTGTCAGATCTTTGTGAGGATAACCACAAGAAAAAGTATGTACATGTTGTGAACAGTTTACACACCAGCTTGTTCAGCTTGAACACATCAGACACTTGTAGTGGTCAGTGGAGCTAAACAATCCGCTGGCTTTGCACAGTTAAGGTGAAACCACCGTCTACAAAGTACACACAAAGTGTATTCATCGTTGTATGCTGCGTCACCCTTACATGTGGAGGAATAGCATACAGTCTCACTGTCAGTTGAGTTGATGGAGTTATACCCTCTCACTCTAACACACATGGCACTTGTTTCTGCGTCATATGTTTGCATTTTTCTTCTGTAGCACAACAACTTTTTTTGTGACAGGCCTGACCTTCCGTGTTGCACTTCCTTATACTTTTCAACAAGTGAGTGAACCCACAGTCTTGCCTTATGGCTGTCAACTGGTCCTAAGCGTGAGTTGCTAATTGCTGCATAGGCATATACAATGGCAAAAACACCGCAGTCATACCCATTGCTTTGTTGTGGGGCATTTATGACATCAGTAACTGTCCAGTCAGTCGCCTGAAAGTCTTCTCCAGCTGCTGTATACATACATGCCACAACCTTTAGTAGTATTGTACTGGCATTTTCTGTTGTTCTGAAGCTGTGGATTGAGTTGAAGACACGTACATCTTTTTCTCTGAACTCTGCTGCAGCAAGGAGCCAGTGTGAACCAGGCCCATTCACATCGGTGTTGAAGGGAATGAAGATGGTGTCAAAATTCAAAGCCTTTTGTGCTGCACACAGCTGTAAAACTGGGCCAAAGCTGGAAACTGCGGCCATTTGGTACACAAAGGTGGGTATGCAAAGAACAGAGTCTGACACCTTACAGTCACTAATGTAGCTTGCAATGGCCTGCTCAATAGTTTCTCCCTCAAGCCAGGTCTTTGGAGCTAGACACTGGCTTCTGGGAGCTACTGTTGACCAATTTGGCTCATTGAGGTCTGTATGCATCCAAGGTCCAAAAGTGGCTATCTCCTGTAATGCTGCTGTTGCTTCTGGACCTGCTATATTGTCCTGCTGTAAGGAAGCATGTGTTTTGTCCTCTGTTTTAACGCTAGAGGGAATTTTGGACTGCAGATTTGAAATGATAGAGTCTGGGGCCGGATTAACTGTGTAATCAAAATCTTTTGTCCTGGGTTTTTTTCTTCCAGATTTTGTCTCTTTCCCTCTACCCCTTTTGCGCATCATTGAAAGGCTGTATGTCCGTTTGCTGTCTAAATGAAGCCCAGTAGCCATTTCCACCGCCAGGACATGAAAACACTTCCCTGAGCTAGGACAGGAACATTTTGTGCCATTTGAGGTGTTGTGAACCATGTGAACCGATTCATTTGATGGACTTTTGACAACAAATACTCCCGCAGATGAATCCAGGCTCACAAGGCCCATCTCTACCACCGTCTTTGCCAGAGAGTTCTGTGTTAATCGGCTGGCTGACGGTACACATGTCAGTGTACAGAGAATGAAGCCACATTCTCACTCAAGTCCAAATTTAAATGCTGATCAAAGTAATTTAAAAAACCCTCTGACCACCCAAGCCTAAATTTGGCAATTTGAGCCTCAAATTTTTCTTTGCTGGCCGAATCTATCAGCATGTCTATTTGGTCTTTGAGTACCTTTACATCGTCCCTTGTTCCCCCATGCTTTTTAACCCAATATTTGATGTCCCGCAACACATGATTCCTGCAGTAGACCAAACTGACATTGGGGAATGTCTTTTTCAAAGCTCCAACAATGCCCTTTTCCCTGTCTACTACCAGAGGCACTTTGCTTAGCTTCTTTGAGCCCATCCCAAGTTTTCCTAGGATGTCCTGTAGAAACATTTCATGATGCTGCATGAATTTCCGTTCATGCAGCATAAATCCAATGGGAAACACTGGGTCATTGGTTAAGGCAGTGTTTCTCATTGCCACAACTGAAACGTAAAAGTCACCCATCTGAAAAGTAGTGTCATAACTTATCAGTTGTGGGTAGCTGTGAGAAACTGCCTCCTCCAAGTTGGCCCGTGCCAAATCTAGCATCTCGGGCATACCACCAAAAACCAGCAGGTCTGGAAAACTGGAAATGTGCCACACAAAGCCTGGAAGTTGGTGTGCCAATTCGTGGAGACCAAAAAGTTCATCACGACAGATGCGCTGACTATTTCGGTTGGCATACACAGTGTTTTGCACCTGTTTAAGGTTTCGTGGACAATTTACAGGCATGTGTTGCACATTTTCATTGGAAGCTTCAGCTAAGGTTGATTGATAGGTTTTCGATGGGAATTGCCCATGATCTCTCTGAAGGATATTGGTGAATACCTGCTTTTAAGATGGAACGAAAACCCTCTCCGTTTTTGCATTCCCATGCTTCATTGGCACATACACTGTTTCATCCCCCAGGTAGTGCACTAAATACAAATTTGCTGCCAAATTATCGGGATCCATCAAAGTGTACACATGCTTTTTAAACATTGCTGACCCATTGTTGTGCTTAAGTGTTCTGATGTGATAGTAGCGCTTCAGTACTTTCCCCCCGTATTTTTTTATATTGTGAAAATTTGACCCCTTTTGCTTCCAAATCATTTGGTCAAACCGAAAATCCATGCTAGAGCGTCCTTCTTTTAAACTTTTGTAAAGGTACACATCACCCCCCTTTGGCTCCAACGGTGGTTCGTGTAAAATGCTGTCTTTAAACTTTTCAGCATCGCTCAGAATGGTCTCTGCCTCTGCCAGGGTAAACTCTGTGTCTTTCTGCATGAAAGACATTTTACACCTTACCACTGTGACTAGGTAAATGATGAATCAAAATAAAAAATCTACTGTAATTGTAGACTCACAGTGTTTTGTATTTTATGATGTGATGTGAAATAATAAAAGAAATATGAATTGAATATAAAGATATGTAATGTTTTTATTGTCCAATATGCAAATGTAATGTAATGATGTAAAAGGATGCAATCGACAATGTATGTATACACTGCCTACTACTCAAAATAGCCTTTAAAAAGACTGTTGATGAATAAAAAAAATTTTCGATCAAAATAGCCTTTAAAAAGACTGTTGATGAATAAAATGTTCGATCAAAATAGCCTTTAAAAAGACTGTTGATGAATAAAATGTTCGATCAAAATAGCCTTTAAAAAGACTGTTAATGAATAAAAAAAAAAATGTTCGATAGAAGTACACGGTCACTTCACGCACGATGAAGACAAGCTCCTGCAGTTTGTGAAAGGGACGAATGGGGTAAGTCTGTGCTGCCAGGCTGTCTTAAGTTCTCGCCAATTTCAAATGACAACATTTAATGTCATTGGACCATCAACATGTTTCTAATGTCTGTGGTTGGCCAAAGAACTGACCAATCGCTAAGCAGCGGCCTTTACCGTTGGTCTCTACGCTTTAACCCTTTAACCAGTAAAAGTGATTAGCTTAGTGGTTAGTAGCCTAGGCTAGCTTCATAATGCTATGTTATACCATCATGCATTGCAGTCGCGCTGAAAGAAACGGGGGGGATTGCGGTGAATGGACGGAGGAAGAAACACATTATAAACAGATATTCAAGTACAATTTAAAAAAAAAGAATAAAAAAAGCTAAAACAGAATTAGACATAATAAGTATTTAAAAAGTTACAGTTCATGAGAAGTTTGGTGATGATTGATCGTTGTTTTGGAACATTAAGCTACGTTAAGCTTTTTCTCTATAGTGGGCGCCTATGTAGAGAAAAAAGTTTCATGTTGACCGCGTCCACAAAAATGGGATTTCGGCTTTGATTTTCATAGAGATGGGAGACGGTATGAGTAGAGATGTGCATGAGAAGTTTGATACTGATTGGTCGCCGTTATCTGACATTAACCTACGTTAAGCTTTTTCCTCCCCATAGACGCCCATGTAAATGAAAAAGCTTAACGCAGGCTACGTCCATAATATTTGGATTTCTGTTTTGATATTTAGTGTGGTCGTAGTGTGTATGAGTAGAGATGTGCATGAGAAGTTTGGTGATGATTGATCATTGTTTTGGAACATTAAGCTACGTTAAGCGTTTTAGGATGTCCCCTGCTTTGGTTTTTTCTCGTTGACATTCGGGAACACTCTTCTTCTGTCGATTTATTGGCGGTTAACAATCGATGTGTATTACCGCCATCTACCGGGCTGATCGGGAACACTCGGAAGTTAAATTGATGTAAATACCGCGAGACTGTACGCGATAGAACGAGAAAACAATATGGCTGCGCCCATTTGCTAGAAAACATGTTTTAACTCCGTTCGTGCTTTTGTTTCTAATGCGTTTAATTTAATTTAATTCTAATGTGTTGAACTTAATTCAGAGCACTGCAGGAACATCAGAAAAAGCAGAAGGAAAGATCAGAGAAACAAAAGTAGAGAAAACTGGAGGAAAGATCACAGAATGCACCCCAGAAAAGAGCATTAAACTCCTCTGCAGTGAAACCTTTCAAAAAGAGAAAGGTTTAAATCAAATATCTCCAGTATTTGCTGTACCTATGTATATATCTAATGTTACTGAATCATTGATTTCTGCTCCTATTCATGATTTTTGAAAAAAATGAATGTGGCTTATATTAGACTAGTTTTGACATTAACTTGAAACAAAAAAAATAAACAAATGAGATGAACTATGGATACTATTGTTATATTATAACACAATCAGTGGAATATTTAGGCAAGTATATTCTTCAAAGCTACATTTTCGCCTAATTTTTATAATTTTTTTTGCCACTTATGTCATTGATTACAAAATATGGCATCAAATAGATACACATTATTGTTAAATTCTGTTGCTTTTCTATGTTAAATCTATGTAAAAAATGTGTTCTATAGCATCTTTAAATGTTAAAATCTCAACAGCTTCAGGCAGCCCCCTTGACCCCTGCTGATAGTTTCTTACATTTCTCTATTTTTTCAATTATTGCTGGGATCCCTGAAATTGGTAAATGGATGGTGTTTGTCTTTTAAGGTTTTTCATCTGCAAAGGAAAAAGATGGAACAAAGGTCTGGTTTGAGTGAATTCCAGTTTTAATGTTCAGCATTGGTATTACCCTTCAAGTGTGGGATAAGCACAGCAAAGGAGCAAAACATTTGCAGTTGTATCCGGGTAAAATTTACGTGAACTTTGTGAAGAAGACGATGCAGTGAAGTGCAGACGGACACACTTTGGAGGACGCGGGAGTGCCATATTTGATGAGTAGCCTACAGTACAGTAAATCATCTCATCATATGATTTTGTATTTCCTGAACGAAATTAGTACTTGCATCACAAAAATTATGAAAGCTGATGTTGGGGAATATTGTCTACAGCTAATAATGTTAACTATCAGTTTGCCCAGAGTCTGTGAACTTGTCTAGCCACTTCATTCTTGAATCCTTGCTAATTTCAACAGCTATTTTTGACACCTGTTTTTAGTCATAGTGTTGCATACTTGAATGAAAACTCGGTGTGATTTTTTTTTTCTCTTCCTTTACTGGGTACTTGCCAAACTGCAAAATATACAGATATAGTAGTAGATTGTTACGTGCTTCTGTTTACACGTTGCCCTTGACGGAACTCTCTTCTCAATCATGGCTGTTAAAATGGCAGGCCTGGAACCACTGTGTTTCAAGTGGGAGCCCCCTACCCCCGTATTGAAGGCCTCTAAATCTGCCACTAACACTTATAACACATAACACCAATCATAAACCCCCCACTCTCCATCCCCCTGTGCACTGCCTCCGACACCCCTCACCAGCACCACCCCTGCCCTTCCCGATAAATCTCACTCTGAACTGACTTCAAAACTTGAGAGCCCTGATATATATATATGTATATAATCTTTTTCACCAAGATGGCGGTGCGTATGGTTGCAGCGGCTCACGGCTCTCCTTTTCAGTGCTCTTTTTTTTTGTTTGTTTTTATATTTCTTTCTTGCTTGTTTGTGCACCATCGGTTCTGCGAACATCCAGTACACCCGCCAGACACTTTTGGCCATCGGTGACCAACACCAGATATCTGTTTCGAGTGACTTTCACTACACGCATAAGATCCCAGATG
The DNA here is from genome assembly GCF_027579695.1 of Neoarius graeffei. NCBI lineage: Eukaryota > Metazoa > Chordata > Actinopteri > Siluriformes > Ariidae > Neoarius > Neoarius graeffei. Next base: position 118,971,509 of record NC_083570.1, on the reverse strand, counting down.
ACATAGCGAGACCGCTGGGCTCTCCGTGGATTGTTGTCGGGTCTAGGAGGCGGCGCAGACGGAGGAGGGAGAGGAAGCAGAAGTGGGGCCACAGGTCTGGTGCTATGCTAAGGCTAAGAAAACAACCACAGAAGCCACCTCTACCGAGCCTGTATCTCTCCAATGCCAGATCCTTGGTGCATAAAACGGATGATCTGGAATTACAACTCGCTGGAAATCGCTATGTTCGGGACTGCTGTGTTTTAATTATCACCGAAACCTGGCTTCATCCGGAAATACCCGATGCTAGCTTGCAGCTAGCAGGCCGCACTCTGCTCCGCTGGGACAGGACTGAGGACTCCGGTAAGAGCAGGGGGGGCTCTGTATTTACGTGCATGATAATTGGTGTAACAACGGAACAATTATAGATAAACACTGTTCCCCAGACCTCGAGTACGTGTCTGTAAGATGCCGGCCTTTTTTTCTACTGAGAGAGCTAACTGTAGTGATTGTCACAGCTGTGTATATTCCACCCGACGCCTGTGTAAACACAGCGCTCTCTCTCCTGCTGAACACCGTAAACAAACAGCAGCAGGCCCACCCTGATGGTGTTCACATAATCGCAGGAGACTTTAATAAGGCCAACTTGAAGACTGTACTGCCGAAGTTTTACCAACATGTTAAGTGTTCCACTAGAGGGGAGAACACTCTGGATCATGTTTACTCCAACATCAAGCATGCGTACAGAGCCATACACTTCGGCCAGTCAGACCATCTTTCCCTCCTGCTCTCCCCAGCCTACACCCCACTCAGACGCAGAGCCAGACCCACCACAAAAACTATCACAACCTGGCCTGACAACACACTCTCCAAACTACAGGACTGCTTTAAACGGACAGACTGGGACTTATTTGAACACCAGGAGCTGGAGACATTCACAGGAATGGTGCTGGACTATATCAAGTTCTGCATCGGGAATGTGACGGTGGATAAAAACATCTGGGTTTTCCCAAACCAGAAACCCTGGATGACCAGCCAGGTCCGCTCACTTCTCAGGGCTCGCGACGCTGCCTTCAGGTCAGGTGACGGAGCTCTGTACAGAGCCGCTCGAGCTGGCCCAGATGCAGCAAAACAGGCCCAAACCATGATACTACCACCACCATATTTCACAGATGGGATAAGGTTCTTATGCTGGAATGCAGTGTTTTCCTTTCTCCAAACATAACGCTTTTCATTTAAACCAAAATGTTCTATTTTGGTCTCATCTGTCCACAAATTTTTCCAATAGCCTTCTGGCTTGTCCACGTGATCTTTAGCAAACTGCAGATGAGCAGCAATGTTCTTTTTGGAGAGCAGTTGCTTTCTCCTTGCAACCCTGCCATGCACACCATTGTTGTTCAGTGTTCTCCTGATGGTGGACTCATGATCATTAGCATTAGCCGATGTGAGAGAGGCTTTCGGTTGCGTAGAAGCTACCCTGGGGTCCTTTGTGACCTCGCCGATTACACGCTTTGCTCTTGGAGTGATCTTTGTTGGTCGACCACTCCTGGGGAGGGTAACAATGGTCCTGAATTTTCTCCATTTGTACACAATCTGTCTGACTGTGGATTGCTGGAGTCCAAACTCTTTAGAGATGGTTTTGTAACCTTTTCCAACCTGATGAGCATCAACAATGCTTTTTCTGAGGTCCTCAGAAATCTCCTTTGTTCGTGCCATGATACACTTCCACAAACATGTGTTGTGAAGATCAGACTTTGATAGATCCCTGTTCTTTAAATAAAACAGGGTGCCCACTCACACCTGATTGTCATCCCATTGATTGAAAACACCTGACTCTAATTTCACTTTCAAATTAACTGCTAATCCTAGAGGTTCACATACTTTTGTCACTCAGATATGTAATATTGGATCATTTTGCTCAATAAATAAATGACCAAGTATAATATTTTTGTCTCATTTGTTTAACTGGGTTCTCTTTATCTACTTTTAGGACTTGTGTGAAAATCTGATGTTTTAGGTCATATTTATGCAGAAATATAGAAAATTCTGAAGGGTTCACAAACTTTCAAGCACCACTGTATCGAGTGCTGTAACGTATGTTGCAATGACAAGAAAAGTGTCAAGTTTTGAACTTTCTTCATTGCAACAAGACATCAGAGTAAGTGAACACGAACTCTGATAAAGCTGGCGAAGCCACATTTGGAAGAACAGCTTGGTCATCAAAGGCGTCTGGATTGCCTGCTGCTACAGAGAGCGAGCCTCCATTGGCATCGTCTTGCTTGCCACGCATCCTGGACTGCCGAGTTCATGAGTAGTTTGTTTGAAAGCTCAACTGCCGATTCATCCACCAAGCATGGTAATAGTGAACTTCATTTTGTTTCGGTCGGATTTCATCTGCCATTGGAACTTGCATTGTGGATTCTTTTTTTTCTCATGTCCACTGTGGCAGCGGGGGCGTGGTCAAGCATCGGTCTGTGACCGGAGGGCGGAGTCAGGGAAGGTAAGTGGCAGAATCACTGCACTGTCTCTTCCCCAGTGACCTCGCCCTATTTAAGGAGAGAGCGAGAGCAGAGGAGGGCTCTCCCCAACCAGACACCTGATGTGTGTGTGCGTGTCTGTGTGTGTATATGAGAGACCACTGAAAAGTGTAAAAAATAAAGAGTTACGAAACTCAGTTCTGGCCTGCTGTCTTCTGTGCCCCTCCCACTCCTACAAACTGCCACATCCACCAACGTTTAATGGGCCCCTACATTTTTTTTGCAAGCTTGCTATTACAATTTCATAGAGACATATTGAACTGATTCTGACTGAGTATTATTGACTCTGCGTCGAAAAGTGTTCAACTGTCACTTCATCACTTAACCTTTTGTAAAGGGTATTTTTCTTCTTTTGTTTTCCATTAGTGGGATTAATAGCGCCACTCACCATAGTGGTTGAATGGGGTACTGTCAGAATTTGTGATTTGTTTCAGTTCATTATACAGTTGTGTACGAAGGTGACGGAAGTGAATTGAGGCTTTTTATTTTTATGACATATGTTGTCAGCTATATTTTCTTTACATACCTACACACACACTCTTACTTATACCTTCTTACACTTTTTCATTTGAACATAAGGTAAAATAAATGTTAACTATTTGTTAAAATTTATCTGAAGTGTGGTATTGCCTTACTGTAGTTTAACTGACACTCCCTTTTAATAAGAACTGCTTTATACATTTCCTTTTTTTTTTAATTGTACATAAATTCTGAAGAGTTGCATGGTTTCTGCCAGGGACCATTGGTAAAGTTTTTCTTCAGTGGAGGCACCATGCTAGTTACTTATAAATTCATACAGTACTTACCTATTCTAATTTTGATACTAAATCTGCTAACTTTAATGGTTGACAGGAAATCCAGTTAATTCACCATCACCGACTGGAAACCCAGGATCCTGTTTGTTTTAAATGAGTGTGACCTCAGTGTAGATTAGAACACTAGGGGAAAAGGGGTTACACATATCTCCATCAAACTGTGAGTTCCTACAAGCTTACATTTCTCTCTAACTTTGTATAAATTTCGAATGAGATCAGAGAGAATACAGATAGAGCCTGAATGAAAATTACTTCAGCGTTTTTGTAGATTAAACTAAACCCAGTGCACTTTGGAGTCTCCATGCATTTATTGTGTATTAGTTTACTTTATTGATCTTTACATTTACATAAAGTTATAATAATCACAGAATACATGTGGAAATAGTTTCATGAAGTCTGATATTAAACATGTGAAAGGAATGATGTGTAACAGTACAGAAATCCCACACCGCATTATAATAAAAATGTTCAACAATAAACGTTTTGTGATAATTACATTATTAATCACAGTGATGGACAGAGAGCTCTGTTACATTTGATTATAAAAGTAGGTAAAGTTAATATCAAACACCAACCATAAAAAGGAAAGAAAATCTGGAAATTTGATTAAAATTAAAAGAGGATGTTGAGTATTAACATGTGATCTGGAGTCATGGATTTGGAGCCAGACAGTAAACCTCTTTTGGGGTCTGCCGGTGACCTGCAGAGAAACACAGTCTGATTACTGACATTGCTCTCAGAAACAACAATCCTGTAACTCTCTTCCTTTCTTTAGTTAAATCACACACGGGTCAAAATAACATTGTTAAAACATTCAAGCCTGTCATTTCTGTGTCACAGACACGGTGTTTATTAATGTACCGTTAGTCATGCTCACCTTTAAACAAATGTTAAAAATGTAATGAATTTCAAACCTTTTCCTAAATTTCTTTCCATGGTGGATCTTGTGGTCCAGATATCTGCATTTAAAATACTCAGTAAGATTGAAACATGTGTATTAATGATAATGTTGATATTAATAAAACGTGGCACTGCCAGGAACACTGCAAATATCAACATCATCTCGAGGTAAAGATAAAGTTTTCAGTGATTACCTGTTCCACCGGAACCTTCCTCTGTGTCGGCTGTGTCACCTGAACCTAGAGGTCGGAATAAGAGTTAAAGACTTGTGGATTCTGTTCGGCTTTAATGCAGCTGAACATCACGACAAATAAAAACATTTAAAATGTGATCCTGCTTTATATTAAGATTCCCATCACTGACATTGTTTACTGCATGAACAAAGAATAAACTTATTTTTAATCTGCATTACAAAATAACTGCACCTGCAAATTATACATTAGGTGTATAAAGTAACGAACAATGACAACAGAGCATGAAACAAACTTATGACAGAACAAAAAAGAATGAAAGGAAAAAAGAAAATACTAGCAAAGTATGAGTAAGTCATTTCACAGGTCAACCAGATCAAATGAACAGTGTAGTCCACACTCGAAGGCTTTTACACTATCAAAGAACAGTGTGCCCTCAGCCCCATACACCCCCATAGATAAGAGAAAGACAATTTAAAATAATAATAATAATCTTTCTTAGGGGTGGCACGGTGGCGTAGTGGTTAGCACTGTCGCCTCACAGCAAGAAGGTTGTGGGTTCGAGCCCAGCGGCCGACGAGGGCCTTTCTGTGTGGAGTTCGCATGTTCTCCCTGTGTCTATGTGGGTTTGCTCCGGTTTCCCCCACAGTCCAAAGACATGCAGGTTCGGATAATTGGTGGCTCTAAATTGACCATAGGTGTGAGTGATTGTTTGTGTCTGTGTCAGCCCTGCGATGATCTGGCGACTTGTCCAGGGTGTACCCCACCTTTTGCCCAGATTCAGCTGGGATAGGCTCCAGCTTGCCTGTGACCCTGTAGAACAGGATAAGCAGCTACAGATAATGGATGGATGGAATCTTTATTAGGCACAGGGTTTCAAAAGCTGACACTTATTTACATGAAAGCTGTGCATAACATAAATATAAATTAATGTCAAATATAAAATAATGAATAAAATATAACAATGTGGATAAAAATATTAAAACTTAGTGGCTTGTACTGACAATTGAAACTTTAAGAAATAGTGTGAAAATTATAATAAATTAGACGTTTGAGTACATTGGACAATTTAAAGTTAATCTAAAACATTTTTAGTTTTATACATAAACAATAGTTTGAGCAAAATGATTTAACACCAGAGGTGGACAAAGAACCCAACTTTATTACTTAAGTCAAAGTACAGATCCCACTGGTCAAATGTGACTCCAATACAAGTGAAAGTTGTCCAGTCAAATTTTTACTTAAGTACTGAAGTATTTGCTTTTAAAAATACTTAAGTATTAAATGTACATTTTCTGTCAATGCATTGTTGTATTATTGTCACAACGCTTACAAAACCTGATGCCTCTGAAACAACTGACTGGATTTACTGACTATAACTTGTAGAACCTGTAGAATAAAAACCTGGTAGAACGTTACAAAATGAAACACAACTGAACTGAAAAAGAGCCATTGTCATTTTCATTTTTTAAAATTGTAACACTCCTCTCCACCCCCACAAAGCAGCATGGTAGTGTTCTGACCCAGCTCTGGCAGTGCGCACACATGTATGTGTATGTTAATCAGGAAGACAGTGAAATAGCTGTAAACGCAGCTTGCTCAGAAAATTAAAAAAAAGACAATCCAACCTGATTAAAACCCAGATCTACACCTTGAGCTTAATATCTGCCCAACAGCAACCCTGCTTTAAGCATGACAAAAAAAATGCAAGACCATCATCTGACATCAAAACAAAAAATTCCAACAATTTGTTGTGACTGACTAGTACAATATTGTCCATCTCACAGGTCTCGTGTGAGCACTTGCATACAAGTGTATGTATTCATGAACATATGAATCTGCCTGTGGAATCACGGTGGTTTAATGTTAAGCTAGCTAGTCAGTGAAGCAAAATCTTTTCAAACTCAAAATCATATCAAGTAGCTAACATTACTAGAAAAGAAAGATTCCTACAGTTTGTTTATTTGGCAAGATGATGCTAAAACATTTCTGAAAGGACTTCAGATAAGTTAACTTTATTCATGTTAGCGTAACTCTATTTTTACATGCTAATTAAGTGTCCAAGTTAACTAGTTATGTGTTAATGTTAGCCATGGACAAGGCTACGGCAACTTGGCAGGCAAATCCATAGAAAGTTATTTGACTAACCAGACTGCATAGCTATTGCAACATTATCGCTAGCTCTAAAAGCACAGACAACTTCACTGCAAGCTTTCTCTTGGAATAAAATGTTTATATCCCTCAATATGCTTCTGTAGGTCAGACAGCGAGTTTTTATAGGCTGTGATGTGGTTCATTTTAGGTAAACAAAGCAAACATTTAAAATGAAACAACTCTTTATTCCTTTCAGAAACTGAAACATGGGTTCTTGGTAAAGCCATGGGTGCATTCATTCCCCAGAAGAACCGCCTCCTTCCATTCTGCCATCAACTGATCATGTTAATTAATGCTGCTGAGAAATCACTGAACTTGATTTTATCCAATCTATGGACGAGATGTGACCCTAGTGATTACTGATAGATTGTCTCAGTGTCACCTGCAAAAAAACAATCACGTTTTAGAAAAGAAAAGAAAAAAACATGCACTTTCAAAGCCACTTCATAGTCTCAAGTAATGAGGACCTTGATAGAAATGTAGTGGAGTAAAAAGTACGATGTTTGTCTTTCAAATGTAGTGAAGTTAAAGTCATAAGTTGCCAAAAAAATCAATAAAGTACAGATACTCAAAGTGTACTTAAGTACAGTACTTAAGTAAATGTACTTCGTTATTGTCCACCTCTGTTTAACACACTTAGGCCAAGTTTACATTAGACCGTATCTGTCTCGTTTTCTTCACGGATGCACTGTCCGTTTACATTAAAATGCCTGGAAACGCCGGGAAACGGGAATCCGCCAGCGTCCACGTATTCAATCCAGATCGTGTCTGGTCCGGTGCTGTGTAAACATTGAGATACGCGGATACACTGTGCTGAGCTCTAGCTGGCGTCGTCATTGGACAACGTCACTGTGACATCCACCTTCCTGATTCGCTGGCGTTGGTCATGTGACGCAATTGCTGAAAAACGGCGCGGACTTCCGCCTTGTATCACCTTTCATTAAAGAGTATAAAAGTATGAAAATACTGCAAATACTGATGCAAATACTGCCCATTGTGTAGTTATGATTGTCTTTAGGCTTGCCATCCTTCCACTTGCAAGTGGTAAGTGGCGCACATACCCGATATGCACTGAGAGCACACACACAGCGGCTCAGTCCCGAATTACTGCTCGTGCACTTCACTCGCGCGCTCTGTGAGCTGCGCAGGGCCGGAGTGCGCACCCTCCAGAGGGCACTCGCTGTTCAGGGCGGAGTGATTTGGAGCGCAGGATGCCTGCGGAGCCGAGCGTATCCGTGTATTGGCGTTGCTGTGTGCAGGCGAATCGTGTATTGGTGTTGCTGTGTGCATGTTAATCGTTTTAAAAACGTTAATCTGATGATCCGCTGATACGGTCTAATGTAAACCCCACCTTAGAGGTTATAACTACAGAATCCTGATTGTTGAATAACGTAGCAGCAGAATATTAGAAGGCTCAATAACCAGACTTGGATGATATTTCGACCATGTGAATGTTAGATTTGTTCCTTGTGTTGTAGTTCTGTACTTCAGGATTGTGGTAAACATATTTTCTAAAATGCAGTAAAAACAAAAATCTGTGATTTTATTAATTCATGTGAAACTTTATTTAACTGACAAAAGTACAAAGAAAATATTTTCAGTAGTTTTACTGACCAACTTAATTGTATTTTGTAAATATAACCAAACATAGAATTTGATACTGCTGTGGGCCGAATGAAACGAGACAGAGGGCAGTATTTTTTTCCACAGGCCTTGAGTTTGAAACATGTTCGATAGCTTCACCTTCACCAGCTTTCTTTTAGTCATAAATGTGCTGATGTTTGTGTTTTTAAGCAGCGCTCACCACTGACATTTCCTGTGTGTTTGAATAAAAAATATAACTATTTACAATTTACACTTACTGGGTAATGGAATGACAGTCAGATTGACCACAGGAACAGCGTTACAGTAGTAAATCCCAGAGTCTGACAGAAACAGATTCTGTATCAGGAGTGATGAATCACTTAACACACTGTATCTGTTATCTGGATCAGGTTTGTGTTTAATGATGATTTCTCCATTTTCAGCAGTGAGGACGTCCTCTCTCCCTCCGTCGACATTTTTACTCCAAATCACTTTCCCATCATGTTTACAGAACAGAAGAGTGTTACCCTGCTCTATACCACTCTGATTCAATATGACTGTAAAAAGGACAAAAAGGACTCAAATGTACACAGCTTTTACAAATATCTGCATTTCTGTTTTTATTTGTGAGCCTTTATTTAACACATCATACAGCCTGTGCAGTAAATTTGCAGTAAAATGCAGGTGAAGCTGCTTTATTTTAGTCTATAATAGTTTACTCACCACTGTGAGTTGTGTGTATGGAGCCATAAAGCAGGAACCCGGTTAAAACAAGAACCCACATTGCAGTTGCTGCCGCGTGTCCTTACAAAATGTAAAATCATGTAAAATCCTTCAGTCTGCGATGACAGCTTTAAAACTGGTGGAAAAACACAGAGGAAGTGCTCTGCATGTCGAGTGATGTGTTGATTCATTTTTTAAAAAGGGCTGTTGTCTGTATAGTTCTGCTTGTGCAATCTTATACAGAACCTTACATCACTTCTGGGAGAGATGACAAATATATATATTTTAGGTTTCCCTCAAAATGTATGTAGTTGTAGCAATATAAAAAAATTTCAAGGGGGTGAATACTTATACGAGGTGCTGGAACAGATTGCTACAACATCCGACTGCATGGGTTTCATCATAGACATGATAAACCATTTTTTTCAGCAGAATTTTTGTATTATTTGAAAATCAAGTCAGTGCTACCATCCATCCATCCATTATCTGTAACTCCTTATCCCGTTCAGGGTCGCATTGCAGGGCTGACACACAACCATTCACATTCACACCTACGGTCAATTTTGAGCCACCAATTATCCTAACCTGCATGTCTTTGGACTGTGGGGGAAACCAGAGCACCCGGAGGAAACCCACGCAGACACGGGGAGAGCATGCAAACTCCGCACAGAAAAGCCCTCGTTGGCCACTGGGCTCAAACCCAGAACCTTCTTGCTGTGAGGCAACAGTGCTAACCACTACACCACCACGCCATCCCCCCCACTACTATATTCCCCATATTTTTTAAACCAGTTTAACTTCCTGTGAAATATTTACATTTCCAGGTTTTTGCCACTAAAAGCAGCCTTCATAAGGTAACTTCCACTACAACAACAATGGACAAGTGGAATTACTGCATCAGAGAAAAACTGTGAAATACAATAGAAGAAACAGCTTGAAGGCTGCAAATGAACAGCAGTTGCAGTAATTAAAGATAATCTGACAGATTCGTGAGTTTAACTGTAAGTTTGTTTGGCTGCTAGCAAGTTTTACTGATTATCTCACCTAAATGCGGTTTTATCATTTTGTAGAAATATGAAATATACAGTTAGAAAATAATAAAAATACTGTTTTAAGAGAATATGTGCACATCACGCCTGTCTTATCCACACTGCATTGGCTCCCAATCAAATTTTGTATTGATTATAAAATACTACTATTGACCTTTAAAGCACTAAATGGTCTCGCACCACAGTACCTGAGTGAACTTCTGCTCCTCTATGACCTGCCACGCCTACTTAGATCAAAAGGTGCAGGCTATCTGCTGGTACCTCGTATAGTGAAGGCTACATCAGGGGGCAGAGCCTTTTCTTACAAAGCCCCACTGTTATGGAACAGCCTTCCAAGTAATGTTCAGGAATCAGACACAGTCTCAGCATTTAAGTCTAGGCTGAAAACATATCTGTTTAGTCAAGCCTTTTGTTAATGGTGTTTATGAGGTAAAGGAGTAGATCTGGAGGGTCCTCAGACATAGAGTGTTTTGGTAAACTGGGATGTATGGATGCTGTCAGTCCCCACTTGCTTGCTCACTCGAGTTTGTTGACGGTGTAGTGGCTGGCTGCTTTATGTCCCGGGGCTCCCTCATGCCTGTGTTACCTTCTGGCTCTCTCCTTTTAGTTATGCTGTCATAGTTAGTTGCCGGAGTCCCTGCTTGTACTTGGTGCAATATGTATACTGTTCCTACTTATTCAGGTGACATTGGGCATACCTAACCACCTGTGTTTTCTTTCTCTCCCCCCCCACCCCAAATCTGTCCCTCTGAGTTACATGGAGTCAACAGGAAATCTTTTGGTGGAGACGGTGGAGACCTCGACTGGCTATCGTAGCCTGCAGGGAATCGGCCGTCAGACTTTCTGTCGCATGTCCCAGACCCGGTGAAATGTAACTGAATTGTCTTGGCCAGCCCTAAGGGTCCCATCTGCATCTCTTCATTGCTGAGGAGTGTGCTCCCATCACCCAATCAAGCATCCAGCCAGAGCAGGTCATGATATATTTTACCATATTAACATGCCATTGTGTGTTATGCCTGATGTAAAGACTCTCGTCTCTGCTAGCCTACCACACAGATTTAATACTTGTCATTTTTAGGGCATACCTAACAACGTGTTTTCTTTCTCTCTCTCTCTCCCCCCCCATCTGTCCCTCTGAGTTACATGTTGATCCTGGGATTGAGATGCTGGCCTCTTCTGCCCCTCGGACCTGCTTGATCCATCCTGGTGCCCTGTGTCTGGTCGGAGTTTTATCGCCCCACTCCTGTGAAGGACGGCCCCATGAGGACAGTTGAGGGTTATACCTGTTAAAACTGTTAATATTATAGTCAGGCTGTCTGTTGTTGCCCAAATGAGGATGGGTTCCCTTTTGAGTCTGGTTCCTCTCGAGGTTTCTTCCTCATGTCGTCTGAGGGAGTTTTTCCTTGCCACCGTCGCCACAGGCATGCTCATTGGGGATAGATTAGGGATAAAATTAGCTCATGTTTTAAGTTGTTCAAATTCTGTAAAGCTGCTTTGCGACAATGTTTATTGTTAAAAGCGCTGTACAAATAAACTTGATTTGATTTTGATTTGATTTGATGTGCAATGTATTATGGATTATTTAAATGACCGAGCTGGAGAGTATGTGCAGGAATGTGCAACAGAAAACCACAGAATGAAGAACACATGTCAGGAAATGTGCAACACTCCAGAGAGGAAGTGTGTTAATGTGACAATGTGGGTGAGTGGGAGGTTGGGCACAGTCAGTGGCGTTCTGTGGCCTTATTAATGAGGCCAACTATGGTGGGGAAAAAGCTGACCTTATAGCATGATGGACCACAGCCTCCTACCAGAGGGGGGTGTCTCAAATAGTTTGTGGCCCAGATGGGAGGGGTCAGCCACAATCCTTTCAGCTCTCCTCAGGGTCCTGGAGTCATACAGGTCCTGGAGAGATGGAAGATTGTAGAGGATCACCTTCTTGGCAGAGTGAATGATGCACTCCAGTCTGCCCTCATCCCTGGCAGTGGGAGCACAGTACTAGATGGTGATGGAGGAGGTGAGGATGGACCCAGTGATGGTGGTGTAAAAGTGCACCATCCTTGTCTTTGGCTTCAGGAAGTACATCCTCTGCTGTTCTTTCATATACATTTAATACATAAATAATATCACAAGCTGGCCTAGTGGTTAGTGTGTCCACCTCTCTACCGGGAGATTGTGAGGTCTACTTGTGGTCTAGTCATACCAAAAATCCATCATAAAAACAATACCTTCTGGTAAGGCACACTGCAATACAGATGCGAGTGGGGAGTCAAACTCTCACAGTTACCAGAGGACACCCCCCCACACACTGTAACCTAACTGTATAAACGAGAGGCCAAGAGCTATAGAAGCAGAGATCAGCGCTGCCCAACGCGGTTAGTACTGGGACAGAAGACTGCCTGGGAAGACCAGGTCCTGACACGGGAAGGACTCTGACTTTTGACATAAATAATATCTGTACATCCATTGGCAAATTTAGACTCATTTTATCAGTTTCTGTTAGTGACAGGACAAACAAATACAGGTTTAAATGGCTTTATTTTAAAAGGTTTAATGTCCTTTATTATCCCCTGGCATATAATGTGGGGGGATATAGCTATCGCTCTGTCTGTCTCTCCATCTGTAAACATTTTAGTTTCTGGAGCATAACTCAAAAACCATTAGGAATTTTTTCACGAAACCTGACAGTTATGTTAAGTGAGTCAAGGAGTTGTGCCTTTTGACATTTTGTGATTTCTGTGATTTTATTTATTTTTGTATTTCCATGGCAACCAATTCAACATAGGAAAATTTGGAGTGGGGTTTCATGTGCCAGGGGGGTGGGGTGGGGTATATGTCATCTGCTGATGAATCTTGTTTTATAAAAAGTCTTGATGTTACAGTAGGTAACGCCTTTAACATTGGTAGTCCACCATGCCAGTGAAAGAAGGACAAGAAGAAGTTGGTTAGTGAATTTCATGGCACAGATTAAAAACCCAAGTATGATGAAATGTTAGCAAATAAAATTGCTGGATGTTCTGAGAATGTCGGGTCAAATTGGTTATTACTTTGACTTAGAAATTCTTTGGTTATAGTTACATGGTGTGAATAGTGTGTCAAAGAACTTTAGCTGACATAGTTCGCTTAAAGGTCTCATTGCATTGTTTTTTCATTAACTGTGCGGTGGTCTCTAGTATGAGTGAATGCCCTGTGAGCCAGTTTTGGTGAAAAAAATGCTGTGGTTCTCCTGTTTCAGGCTGTTCTAGTTTGGTGGAGGAGTGGGTGGTGGGAGAACGACAGGATTTCAGCTCTTACTCATTAATATTCATGACATGTAAATGTGTTACCTCTGATTGGCTAACAGCAATCAGTAAACATGTTACCTCTGATTGGCTAACAGCACTGTGACGCTACCTCCAGTGGGTCAGAACAAGTGGCTGTGGGTGTCTTTGTAAAAACTGTTTTGATTGGCTATTATGGTCTCAACATCGATGTTTTGACCAATAACAATGTAGATAACACAAATTTTACATCACATTCAATGAGATTTAAATGAGACTAAAGAAGGCGACTTACAAATAATGTGTAAACATCGTTGGAGTTAATAAAGTTTGAACAGCATGAAGGAACATACCCCAACCCCCTGAAATTAATAAAAAAAAAAATTTCAATGGATTTGGCATAATATAAAAAGGTCGTTTTTTACTCAGAAAAAGCGGAAATCCGCCAAAAAGTGGAAAACTCTCATCCCTGCCGAGCTTGTGACCATGTCATGCATGCTAACGTGGAGAATATGAACATGCTATTTTGTAACAAAAACCTTCGAACAAAAAGTTCATGTTTTACTTACAGCTGAGCTGGTGGTCGATCGTCTTGACAGTACAGCTCCAGGTATTAAAAACAACCTTGAAGCAAAACCACTACTGAAGGCACCGAAGCTTGAAAAGTCACTGTGGTTGAAATGATCAGAACACATTACTAACATTGCATTATATTTCGCTGGTGGTGTTCCAAAGATAAATTCCAACCATTTCTTCTTCAGCTCTTCTATCTTGGGGAAGTAATGCAACGTTGATGTGTTACTGCCACAAATAACACAGGCACGAACTTGTTCAGACATGTTTTCAACTTGCTGTTAGGTCCTCTTCGTTAGCTACTGACGAGATGGGCTCTGCTATCTCTCCTCGTGCTTAAATCCCAACTTTCTTCCCATGGGCGGTTGCAAGCCAAGGTGGGCGAGGCCATGACTACTAATTTACGAAGTGACGCAAGTTCGTATGGCTTTTTCAGATCCGCTCGTTTTTCCGACTATTTTCTTTCATAAGCTAATACAGGGAATGGGAGTAGAATTACATTTTCACATGCAGCATGCATACTGTATGCAACTCAGAGTGAACTATGGTATTTCAAAAAGAGCCAGTATTAAACGTTTTTGGTGGAAGGGCACCTTTAAGATTTTTGGCTAACATTAACTTTCTGAGCTAGTCTGCTTACAGTTCAGAAGCTAACGGCACTAAATGCACTTTATTATTTTAGTTAAATGTATGGACAGTGAACTGAAGCACTGCAACAATCCCTGACTCATTGTTTTTCTGTAGATGGACAAATGATTTTGTTTTTTTTAAAGAAAACAGCCAGGTTCCCATGAGAAACTGAATTATTATTATTATTATACACGGCGGCACGGTGGTGTAGTGGTTAGCACTGTCGCCTCACAGCAAGAAGGTCCTGGGTTCGAGCCCCGAGGCTGGCGAGGGCCTTTCTGTGTGGAGTTTGCATGTTCTCCCCGTGTCCACGTGGGTTTCCTCCGGGTGCTCCGGTTTCCCCCACAGTCCAAAGACATGCAGGTTAGGTTAACTGGTGACTCTAAATTGACCGTAGGTGTGAATGTGAGTGTGAATGGTTGTCTGTGTCTATGTGTCAGCCCTGTGATGCCCTGGCAACTTGTCCAGGGTGTACCCCGCCTTTCGCCCGTAGTCAGCTGGGATAGGCTCCAGCTTGCCTGCGACCCTGTAGAAGGATAAAGCGGCTAGAGATAATGAGATGAGATGAGATTATTATACACTGCAATAGACCACTGTAAAGGTCTCTGGAATGGGGCAGAACAATGAAGCACTGTGAAAGGAGGGTTAGTTGTAGGGCAACTTTTTTAATCAAACTTTTCAGCTTCAACACTTTTCTTTCAGACATGTACACAGACAAACACGGCACACAGGGAAGCTCTCTCCTCTCTGGTTCCTCCCTCCATATAAACCCACAGCTGTCACGACAAGACAGAGAGACACACACACACACACACACACACACACACAGACACGGGTGCAGATAGAGGGTGGGACGGGTGGGATTTGTCCCACCCAGATTTAAATTCACCTCGTTTGGTCCCCCCCACTTATAGTTAGTGTTGACACCTGTCCCGGTTTTTCCTGATTGTCCCGGATTTTCATGGTCTGTCCCGGAAAAAAAAAAAAATCCGGGACACTGAATGTCCCAGTTTTTTGTACATGATGGGCAAAATATGTATTTCAACTTGCGAGCCAGCTGAGAACCAGTTTACTTTTCCATAGCTCGCCGTGCTAAGCGGAGCCACGTCATTACGTCACTGTATACGTCACTTACGTTGCTGTATACGTCAGTTATGGCGCTATGTTTACATAAACCTTGGCGCGAATATCAAAGCAAAATCAACACGGAAGAAGCAGCAGCAGCAACAACAACAACAACAATAATAATAATAATGGATGACTTCGCGTTTGTACAGCTGCTGCTTCTCGTCGCTTAAAAATGGTGATCTTTCGCGGTCTTGTTATTGTTGTTGGTCTTAACAACCCCGTCCCCCCGCTGATGTAAGCGGTTCTTTCCTCTGGCCCAGCAGAGAGTTGGTGCTAGCCTGGAACCGTTTTTTTCTGGCCCCAGAGCCAGTTCTTTGTCAGTGGAAACAGAAAACCCGGTTCCAAACTAAGCACTGGCCCCGAACCAGCCCTGGAACTGCTTTGGTGGAAAAAGGGCAATGGAGGATGCTTGGACTGATAAAAGAAACAGACTCTCTGTTGCAATGG
The DNA here is from genome assembly GCF_027579695.1 of Neoarius graeffei. Classification (NCBI taxonomy): domain Eukaryota; kingdom Metazoa; phylum Chordata; class Actinopteri; order Siluriformes; family Ariidae; genus Neoarius; species Neoarius graeffei. Next base: position 118,955,539 of record NC_083570.1, on the reverse strand, counting down.
TGAAGGCTGAGCTTCAAGTCAGGCTAAACTTTCAGTTGTCCTGTACTGAGTTCAAGACATTCATTGAAAATCAGCCAGGACTCATAGCAGCAGCAAAGAAAAACACCAAATATAAATGGAAGATTAGGTAAGGTTTTGGTGAATTAAATGAAATAGTGTAGTACATACTCCTGTATGTACTGTATGTGCCCAGTTATATCAGTTACATGTCCTCCTATGTATTTGTTTAGCCAAGAGCAGCAGAGGCACAGGCAAGCACAAGCAAAGCACACACCACACTCTAAGCAATCAGGTAAGCTGTTTGACACTGCACCTTACATTGTTACCACCCACGTGCAATGAACCGGTGGTACAGGTGCTCTAGCCCCTGCCCCTTTTCTGTTTGCTGTCCAAAGTGCCCTTTTCATAGGGATTGTTTTGTTGTTTTTTTTTAAATATTTGTAAAAGATAAGTTAGCTCCAACATCAATATTCTCTACAATTTGACAATAATATATGAAATTATAGATTTATAAAATAACGTTTTTCTATGTAAATGCGGGCATCAATCCGTGACGTCATGCATTCAGTGAGCCTCCATGCAGAAAGCGCATGCAGGCGGTTGACAGTGGGAGACAGTGCGAGGAATGGCATGGTAAGGTCACACTGAAAGTCTCCTTTCATTTCTTATCTGAACATGCAATATTGTGCAGCTTAGAACACAACAGTAAATGCGTAGGGTTGTTTATCATTTAATGAAGCCGCCTAGGCTATATTTAAACCGTTTGCTCCATCCATTTCATTAACGTGGCAGATTCGGAAACTTTAGTTTGAACGAATAAAGTTAACTTGTGTGAAAAATTTGTTCCAAGTGCCCTTTTTTGAATGTTGAGCCCCTGCCCCTCCAAAGGTCTTTGCACAGCCCTGCACTGTATGCAAGTAGAAAAAGATACATGCTTTTAAACCATGTCTTCACTGGCACCCAAGGATTCAGCACAATAAAGCCCATGCATCAAACCACAGCGAAATTGGGCCATTTCAAACATGAGACCAAGCAAGTTGCCACACCTTTTACCGGACCAAACAAAGCAAGTTGCAATAACCCTTACCAGCCAACAATTACACAAAGCACCATGTGAATATTTGAACCTTAAGACGCTACAAACACAAACATTTTCCCCGCATCTCAATGCCCCGTCAGCGCAACAATTTCCTCGCATTCACAACAAAATAAAAATAACCGCGAGCTTACCGGCTGTCTGTTCAGATCTTGACAATGGCAAAACTTCTACACAGCTTCACAAAATGCTCGGCAAGTGATCGAGTTTGTATTTGGCGCTGCAGCAGCCTATTTTTTGCTGTTCAGTCCTCGCACCCGAGCAGGAAGTCAGCATGTCGCTTTGTTCTCCTTGATTGCATGCAGGTGAGTAATTAATGCGCATGCATACCGGCTGACAAAAAGGGCATTCGCCGCGACAACAACAATGCTATTTTTTGATTGGCTGTTGGGTAGCTACATTTCTCAATTTATTGATCGGTGTGTGGCAAGCTATTTCTGAACTCTGCGGGAAACCGCTTAATGCCTGCTCTTCGTCCACAGTTAAAAAATAGCGGTGCACCTTGGTGGGCTTTGGCTTAGTAATTTATGTGTGTGAGAGATACAAGGTGTGGCGTGTGAACTGCTTGAAGTGCATGTGTCTCACGCTCAATGAGTGAGACTTGAGAGCCCTGAATATATACCATGGGCGATTGCTCTAAGACAACGAGGGAGGCTCAGCCTCCTCTAAAAATGACGAACATCGTGTAGGATGAATTGCGCTAGGCTTATGTTATAACCGACCTTATAACATTGCTATTTCAGATCCAGAATCATAGAAATATGTGCTCAACCCAACTACAGTGCGAAATCATTCCGTTATAACTTTCCCCAGTTCGCCTAATGTGTGCGTGAGTTTTTCCCCCTCGTGACAGCGCGATGCAGCGCAGCCTCAGTGGATTGGGAGCTATGTGCTTGTCAATCTCAAAATGCAAGATGATTATTGGACAAATACTGCGAAAATGCCCCCCCACGGAGTCTCACGGACTCCCAGCCTCAATGGACTTCAATGGCATTTGGGAGCTATGCGCTTTTCAATCTCAAAATGGAAGACGATTATTGGACAAATACTGCGAAAACGCCCACCCACAGACTCCGAGCCTCACATGGGAGGGACATGGCAGTTTCCACAAGGAGACTGGTGATTGGTGAAAGCGGCCGGATATTTTCTTTGATTGACAGCTCGTTTCAACTATAGACAGGCAGCGGTACAGTGTTGCCAGATTGGGGGTTTCCCACCCAATTGGGCGGTTTTAAGTGCATTTTGGCGGGTTTTGAACATATTTTGGGCTGGATAACGTCAGCAGTATCTGGCAACATCAGTTCAGTCCCATGCGGATTCGCAAGTGCTGTGGTGTATTGTAAGAGATCAGCTTACATTTCGATTTCATTCATTACATACGGTTTCTACCAGCTTTTTTAGTTTGTATATATTTTCATTGTAAATGAAGTGTAAATATAGTGTTGTCAAGTTTGCTATCTTAGTTCCAGAAATTTTGTTTATTTGAGTGACTGAACTTGAACTTGAGGGGGCTAGTCAGCTAGCAAGAAAGCTGCGCACAGATGCCAAGCATTGCTGATTTAATTTTGGCGAAGCCATTTGCCAGTCTTCCTTTTGAGGAAAAAATTAAAATTAAAGAGCAGGGTAGACCAACACCTCAAATTGACTTGGTGAAAAAGGTAGGGAATAATACTCGTTCCTTTCAGCTCTCCTGGTACGAGAAAGTGAATTGGCTAACAGCAAGTGACCCACATCAACAACAGTAAATAGGCTACTTTAGTAATATGTCATGATGGACCAAAAATATAGAATCTATTTAAAATGTTTATGATGAGTATATTATATTGGAATATATGTTTTTCTGGATATGAATTAAACACAGCTACAATTTGGAAAACATTTTTAAACAAAAACACAGCCGAGGTCAATTTTTAAACAACATGCCACAATTTTAAAATATAAAATGTTAAAATACCCCCTCCCCAACACCACCATCATGTATATTGGACAGTAGGCTAATGGGCCAAAAGAACCTGTTATTTCACAGTTTGTGATGCTGCCAACAATCAGCCAGATCAGAGGCAAGAGTATGGGCAAAATTGATGTGTTTTTTCTTTTAAAATCTGGAAATATCTTAACCGACCAGCCTCCCCTGTTTGAAAGACTACCAGCCGCCACTGATATATACAGTATATATATATATATATATATATATATATATATATATATATATATATATATATATATATATATATATATATATATTTTTTTTTTTTTTTTCCATGGCTCCCAGAAGTGATGTAAGGTTCCGTATGAGATTGCACAAGCAGAACTATACAGATGACAGCCCTTTTTAAAAAAAAAAGAATCAACACATCAGTCTGCACACAGAGCACTTCCTCAATTTTTTTCTATTTTAAAGCAGTAATTGCAAACTGAAGGACACGCGGCAGCAACTGCAATGTGGGTTCTTGTTTTAACCGGGTTCCTGCTTTATGGCTCCATACACACAGCTCACAGTGGTGAGTAAACTATTATAGACTAAAATAAAACAGCTTCACCTGCATTTTACTACAAATTTACTGCACAGGTTGCATGATGTGTTAAATAAAAACTAAAACTAACTAACTAAATAAATAAATAAATAACTAAATAAATAACAACCAAAATTAACAGTGAGGAATAATGTGTATATGGGGATGTCCGTGTGTGTGTGTGAGTATATATAAGGAGTAGTACTGACTTGCGGTTGGACTGGGGAGATGGAGGCTAGATCGCAGAGAAGGAGGGTGTAGAACTTCGAGCGGGTGGGTGGAGCACAGAAGTACGGCAGGCCAGAACTGAGTTTCCAAAAACTCTTTATTTTTGCACTTTTCAGAGACTTTACAATCTCCCAGCCACACATACACACACATAAGTCATCTGGTTGGGGAGAGAGCTTCCTTCCTCTGCTCTCTCTCCCTCCTTATACAGTATAGGGCACGGTCACTGGGGAAGACACACAAACACAGGTTAACTGACATCAGGTGCAGTGATTCTGCCACTTACCTTCTCTGACTCCGCCCTCCGTTCACAGACCGACGCTTGACCATGCCCCCACTGCCACAGAGGGTTTCAAAGGAAATGAGTATTATTATCTTTATGTAGGATAATAATAAGAGAAATAAGAATAGGGATAAGAACAGGAATAATTTGATTAACTGACTGATTATCCAGATTGCCTGGGCACCCAAGTATGACCATGGTGTCGTCCCACCCCCGCACAAGATATAGCACAATGAGACGGCAGAGGGAAGGCCCTGCGTGCTAACCAGCCCACGGCCCAAGGCCAAGGGCCCCCAGCACCACCACCACCCCCCACGACCCACCACACCTCGACACCAGACCATCACGCAACACACCATATTTGTCCTATGTAAGAATATAAATGACTAGATTGTGGGCTTACTCTAATGTATTGCATTAAAAGAAGTGTGCGTGCAGGGTGAATCTCTGCCCAGATTTCCCCCTGTACGCCGCAACAACCCTGCATACTCATAGATATATGCCTCCTCTAAATTGTGTTAGCATTAAAAAAAAAAACGAGGCGTGCAGTGAAACACCTGCAGAGGCATCTGCATGCAAGCCTCGCTTACCCTAGTCTATTGTTCTTGTTATTGGTAGATGTATGCAATCTAATGTGTAGTGCATTTAAAAGAGAATAAGGCGTGTTATGTATTACCAGGAAGAGGTATGTGTGTGTGCGCAAAGGACGAGTGCGCAACGGGGGCCCAGAACTCACAAATACCCCACAGCACCAACCAACACCGGTCCCACATGGCAACCCGACAGGACCGGGCCGCCCGAGCCACCCATGGGGCCCAGGCAGAACAGGGATGAGTGAAGTAGAGAGAGGCAGAGAGAAAGAAAAGGGAGGAAAGGAGAGAAAAAAGGGGAGGGGAGAGGGAGATTATACCAGGGCTTTACATTAGCACCCACCCACCCGCCAAATGCGGGTAAAATTGTGCTTTGGCGGGTAATGACTTTAGTCCCACTAGCCACTTTGGCGGGTGGTTTATTCTGTGGTATGACAATATATTTTAATTGTAGTTTTCTCTGAACGCATCTGATATAATAAATGCATTGCAATGTAATATTGTGTGCCAGTGGCGTGCACAGACATTTTGGGGGGCAAGTGCTCTGGGGGAAAAAGGGTACTTTTTTGCGCATGTAGAACACATTATAAAAGTCTGAGATTTAACCCTCCTCTTGTGTTCGGGTCGCCACTGACCCGTTTTAGTTTTAAAAGGTGTAAAACAACCACTTAATGTTAATTTATTACATCAAGGCTTTTTGACTTTGCCAGGAATCTCTAGTTGAACAAAATAGAAAAAGAAATTTTTGTTTTCCTAAATCTGAAAATGGTCTAGCAAAAAATATAATACTTATGTGCAGTTGTTTCTGTATGCGACGGGCTACTTCACGACAAAATAATTACTGGGCTTAGAGGGCAAACAATACATTTTCACTTGATTCATGTGTTACCTGGCTGGTGGGGCAGGGGAAGAGCTGACTGACTGCCCGATGTGTTGTCTGCGCTACGACAAGGCCGTGGCTTCCAGGACGCTATGCTGCTGCAACCTCACATTGAATGCACTGCACGCTTGTTCACGTGACAGAGCAAGAGAGACAGAGGTCCGGTGTGTGTGCGGAGGGGGCACACATCGGGACATTATTTTCACACATGCTTTTAATGCCGCGGCTTTTCTAAAATATCATGTTGACATTGGCCTCAGTAAACTGTAAAAAAAAAAAATTCAAAAGGGCACTTTTTTGGACAGAGGGCAGAGGGGCAGGTGCTTGAGCACCACCTCGTGTCTATCTGTGCACGCCACTGTTGTGCGCTGACAACTCCCATGAGCCCCTGCATAAACATTCTGACAACATGTTAGAATTGTTTAGAACGTTCGTTAACGGCTCAGATAAAATCAGTGATGCGGTAACCTGCGGTTAATAAACGACAAGCACACAATGTGGCGGCGTATAGCTGGAGTTTCAAACCCTGCTGCTCAGGGAAAAAGGGGCAGAGATGATCAGGGCCGGAGCAGCATTTTAAAATCACCGAGGTCCGTGATGCGCAAAGCGCGCGCCGAAACATTTCCGCCATATTTAAATGAGAGGGTGAATTACACATCACACAAGAGATCTCATCTCATTATCTGTAGCCACTTTATCCTGTTCTACAGGGTCGCAAGCAAGCTGGAGCCTATCCCAGCTGACTACGAAGTTTGAAAATGTAAATTTAACAGCTTCATGAAAGTGCGCTGATGGTTACCATGGAAACTCCATGTCTCCTGCACTGCGTTCCTCCCCCGAGTCGCGCATGTGCTCATTTGCTTTTGTGTTCTTGGTCTCAGAGCCGCACGCACCAAACAGAGACAGAATCAATGTTTAACATCATTAACAATGCACTTTTTATGGAGACATTTTAATGTTATTCTTTATTTTTTTATCCAGTTGAATATTTAGTGTACAAATGTATTTTCAGCTCTTAAAAATGACCGAGGTCCGGACCGCGGGGGCCTCAGAGCTGGCTGCGGCCATGGAGATGAACAAGACGCTAATAGGAAGATAAGACAGTTCAATGACAAATGGAAGTTCGGGTGAGATTGGCTAGTTCATAGCAAAACCGAAAATACCATGTACTGCGAAGACTGTAGAAAGTCTGGCAAAGACAGGCACCAGTAATTTGAAACTCGAAAGTATAAAGGACCACGAAAAGTCAAATGCACACATCGGTACTATAACATCAAAACAGGCGAAGACGGCTGGTCACTACAGGACAGCATTGCTTTCAGTCTCTGGCTGTCATGAAGTCGGCTGAGCTGGAGAGGATGGAGCTGCTGTTTAGAAATGTTCAAGCGATTGGAAAGAAGTTGATCTCACCCCAGCTATTAACTTACGGCCTGCTGGAAGCCTCAGGTCACGAAGACGATTTTTCATGGACCATTCAGACTCATCTGATGATGAATGTAATGAGGACATTTAATGTCTCTCTCTACACATGTTCACACACACACACACACACACACACACACACACACACACACACACACACACACAATTAATAGATAATACATAATATACATAATAATACTTGATAATACACATAATACTTGCATATCAAAACATCAAATGTTTTTCAATTGATTGATTGATTTATTCAATATAAAAATGATCTTGTACATGATATATAAAATACAAGTACAAAAAACATTAAAATATTGGGATGACACAAGAAAGTGTAAACACTTATTTCCATTGTGGTCCCCCAAAAAATAAATAAATAAATAAATAAAAAAGATGTATAAAACTGACAATATCACAGAACAACATAATGTAAACTTAACAATAGAAAAAATAAACTAATAAACAGTTACCAGGTTATATAAATATAAGAAAAAATAAATACAACAGTATCACAAAAAACAATACAATACAAGCAATTTCTTGGTTTTCAAGTCGACATTCCTTGCTTGTCTATATAGGAATTTCAGTTTGGCATTTGACTTACTGATGACATTTTCAGCCATGCCTTGTCCAGATAATGATTGATCAAGTTTGGCACCAAGGTATTTCACCTCTGTTTGACTATTCAATGTATTTCCAGCACATTGCACCTGAATGGTATTACATTTATGAAGTTTAAATTTAGATCTGAAAAGTATAGACTCCGTCTTTCCTAGGTGTAATGATATCTTATTATTGATCAGCCATTCTCTGATCGATTCAAGCTCTGAGGAGAGCAATCTCTCTATACTCTCAGGACTATGACCCGACACTATAAGGGCAGTGTCGTCCGCATATAAGAGAATCTTACAGCAGACAGACAATGGAATATCATTCATATATACAAGGTATAGTAGGGGGCCTAAAATAGACCCCTGTGGTACACCACATGTTATGGTTGCGGAATTTGAGATCGTACCACTAATCTCGATCGACTGTTTTCGCTCTGTCAAATAGGATCGGAACCAGTCTATAGCTGATGCATGACATCCTAGGGCTCCGAGTTTCTGTAAAAGGATCCTATGGTCTACCATATCAAAAGCTTTTTGAAGCTCTAAAAGGACCATGCCTATGTAATGGCCTTTATCTTGTTCCTGTTTGATATAATCAGTCAGATTGGCCAAACAGGTATCGGTAGAATAAGCTGATCTAAAACCGGACTGATATTCATATAAGAGCTTATGGGCTCTGAGGTAATCATCTAATTGATTATAGATGACCCTCTCAAATAATTTGATATTGTGCTCAGAATTGAGACCGGTCGGTAGTTACCTACATCCAATTTGCTATTTTTCTTATGTATAGTTGTCACCCTTGCCTGTTTTAACTCATCTGGAAATTTACCAGATGTTATAGAAAGATTCAGAATATGCGTTAGTGGAGACGCAATGAGCTTGGCACCATCTTTTACAAATCTGGGTGACAGTTGGTCTAAACCGGTAGCCTTGCTCGAATTTAGATCAGACAAGATCTTATGTACCATGTCCTCTGAGACCACTGAAAGTTTGAAACCATTAACAGGAGCATTAAGTGATGTATAATAATTCTTTTTAGATATTTTTTTGGGCTTTATTGGATAGGACAGTGTAGAGACAGGAAATGAGCGGGAGAGAGAGAGACGGGAAGGGATCGGGAAATGACCTCGGGCCGGAATCGAACCCGGGTCGCCCGCATTCATGGTATGGCGCCTTAACCACCTGAGCCACGACGCCCCCAAGTGATGTATAATAATTCTTAATATGGCACCAACCATATTTACCAACAGAAGGAGGAAGCTTGTCAACAAGTGTAGAGGCAATGGTCGTAAAAATTTGTTAAAATGCTCGGATACTTTGAGTTTGTCAAAACAAGTCTCACCATCAATATTTAGACCAATATTCCCAGCACGGGTTTTACATTGCAATGACATTCCGAGACTTTTAAAAATTTGCCACAGTTTCTTTGGTTTATTTTTATAGTCATTGACTTTGCTACTCAGATAGTCTGATTTAGCTTGTTTTTTCTTATATTGCACCTGATTTCAAAAATATATATATTTGTCATACCAACTGTGGTCCTTCGATTTCTTGTATTTATGTAAACAGCGATCCCTTTCATGAATGAAGTGTAAAATTTCTCCAGGGATCTGTCTGTTTCTTAACGCGAACATATTTAAGCGGTGCTATTTGGTCGATTGCGAAGAGGAATTTGGATTTAAAAACACACCATGCCTTTTCCACCTCTGTACAACCCTTGACCTCCTGCCAGTCTACCTCAGATAACAGACCTTCAAATGCTGATTTGCTGTAATTTTTACGTGAGCGTAGTTTTATACCTTTATGTTAATTTATCGGCATTTTCTTACATTTACGGGTACAGTAGATAAGTAGATGATCACTCACAGCAAAATCTAAAACACCTGATTGACTAATCTTGTTCGAATCTGGAACAATAATGAGATCTAATATAGTTGAAGTGGTTTTAATTACCCTAGTTGGTGCCTTGATAAGCTGTAACATATCAAACATTAATAAGAAGTAATTCAAACTAGTATGCAGTTCATTATTTCTGGATCTAGTAACACTTGTGTCCACATTAAAGTCACCAAGGATAACACACTCACTTTCAGCAAAACTGTCACAGTTCATGCAAGATTGTTCAGGTCTGTCGAAGAAGATAAATGATAAATGTTTTGAATTGGACTTTTAATATTAGAATCAGTTTAGTTGTACTGAATGTTATTTTTCATATTATACGATATTTCATATTGTAAGGGGCTTGAATTTGAGTTCAATAAACAGAATACTCTGTTTATATTTTTGTCTGAATTGGTTGCATGTTTTCATATACAGAGCTACCTTAACAGCACTGAATACCTGAGTGCTACTGTAGAGATACATTATACGCTGTCATTCATAATTAAATCTAGATCTTCCGAACTTTAACGTATCATGATGAATAAAAAAACTTCGATTTCCTGGCAACAAATTGTGGCTAGTGAAAAGGCTGAATGGCTAGTTGCTCAGGAAAACCACTAGCCACAGTGGCTGGTGAGCAAAAAAAAAATTCATTATTATGAATATTAGTATTTTATATATATATATATATATATATATATATATATATATATATATATATATATATATATATATATAATATTCATAATAATAATAAAAATAATTGTTCCAGCTACCATCTCCCACCCTATTATATATAGCCATTTACATGTGGATGTAAAATTGTGAGTTGGATCTCAGGTGCAGAGGGTCAAGTCATAACTGTAAGAAGGTTTAAATTCGGTGTAAATTTTAAATTCGGTGTTATATTTGAATTCTAATTTTTTGTATAATTGCATTATAAATGTTTTGTATAATTGTATTGTATATGAATATATCAATAAAAAAATAAAAATAAATAAATAAATAAATAAATAAATAAATAAATAACAGAAATGCAGATATTTGTAAAAGCTGTGTACATTTGAGTCCTTTTTGTCCTTTTTACAGCCGTATCGAATCAGAGCGGTACAGAGCAGGGTAACACTCTTCTGTTCTGTAAACATGATGGGAAAGTGATTTGGAGTAAAGGTGTCGATGGAGGGAGAGGGGACATCCTCACTGCTGAAAATGGAGAAATCATCATTAAACACAAACCTGATCCAGATAACAGATACAGTGTGTTAAGTGATTTATCACTCCTGATACAGAATCTGTTTCAATCAGACTCGGGGATTTACTACTGTAACGCTGTTCCTGTGGTCAACCTGACTGTCAGTTCATTAAACGGTGAGTGTACACTAACTTTGGCATATTTGTATTATTGATTCAGAAGTAAGTTTTGTTTTGTTGATGCTTTAATTGGATTTACATCACCAATTACTTACATTTTCTTTGTGTTAAACCTACAAAAAAATTTAACTTGACAGTTAATAAATGCTGAAGTTTATTGTTTGCTAACTTCAGGGAATCTTAATGTAAAACATTTCCACATTATACATTTTTTTTCATTTGTAGTGTTGTTTAGCTGCATTAAAGCCTCCCATTTAACTCTTCTATTATTCCCTGTACATTCAGGTAACAATACTGAGAAAGTAACAGATTCAACTCTCAAAGGTGAACCATTAAACCTGTCTTCACACAGAAACATGTATCTGGAGGTTGAACCTTATCAGTAGAGCTCATGAGTGGTGCAACAGCGAAATGTTCAGACAGTTATTCAGAGATTGTGAGAAAAATTGATTGAGGAGTCAGTGGAGTAAAACTAATGGTACTGTCTGGGTGGGAGGGGCATCCTCTCTCCCACATGGGCGCTGCCAGGGGGGGAAAGGTTAGAACAATTCTAGGGGCCCAGCACTGCCATGGGGCCCTTTAAGGGGCTGATAATATGCTTTTAATGATTTTAATAAGACTTTTGAAATAACAACAATGCAATATTCCATCTGGTAAAATGAGCTAATTGAACAAGATTGTCTATTTCTTGAGTTCTTCAACATATTGTCATTTAACCCTCCCCCTTTTGCGAAATGGTATGGTCCAGTTCTGGTAGAAGCGCGATGCGTTAAATCTGTGTGCTGATCAGTGCAATGCTACTTGCTGCTGTGTCGCGGTGCAGCAGCCAGCCAGCCAGCAGTGGAGTGCGTACAGTCTATGATCGCTAAATATGAAGAGTGGCTGTCAAAAACATAAAGAAAGGCAAATATTTTAAGTTCGTTTCTTAGACAAGGATATTTTTTAAGCTTGTTACCTCGTTAACAGTTTCGGCGAGAATCTCCCACCTTCTTCAGAAACAGTCACCAGATGTCGAGTGGTGACGTGCCTTATCAGCTGATGTTGCGTTACGGAGGCGTGAACGTCCCGCCCAATTTGACAGGTAGTTCACGCCTCCTGCTGTCAGGTCGCTCCTCCAGGACGGCGCTCCAGGTGTGCGACAGTGCATACGCTCCCTCGTCCCGGTTCATCGTCCTCTGCGCCCGCTTACGTATCTCCACTGCCTCTAAAATCCAACGCTGGAATCTATTTTCTTCAGCGCGAGTGACTCTGGCCTCTTCCCAATTCATTATGTGATTTTGCCGTTTGCAGTGGTCTGAAATGGCTGATTTTAGGTTTTCTTGGTTTGCTTTTTCTTTTTCGGATCTTGTGAGTCTTCTTGTTGTTTCTTTTTCACACTCTATTTGGTGTTCTTTCCTTCGAGTATGGAAGCATCTGCCCGTTTCACCAATATAGACTTTATTACATGAACGGCAAGGGATTTCATAGATGACGTTGCATTTATTGTCCAGTTGTATTTTGTCTTTGGGGTGAACTAGCAGCTGTCGGAGGTTCTTGTATGGTTTGACCGGGGTGTTGATGTGGTATTTCCTCATGGATCGTTGGATGCGTTCTGTGACTCCTTTTATGTATGGTAGTGTGACAAAGCCCCGGTTTGTTTTTTCAGTGTTTTTTCTTGTTTGTTTATTTTCTTTTATTTGTGTCTGTAATTTCCCTTTCCGAATTGCCCACGGTGGATATTGGCAGTTTTTTAATGCCTGTTGGATGTGTTGTTCCTCCTCCTGTCTGTCTTTCTCCTCTGTGATGCTCTGTGCTCGGTCGTATAGTGTTCTGATTACTGACATTTTGTGTGCGATGGGATGTTCAGATGTCCAGAGAAGATATTGGTCGGTGTGTGTAGGTTTTCTGTATGTTGTAATTCTAATGTTCCCTTCTTCTGTGTGGTGTATTTTTAAGTCCAAAAAAGCTATTGTCTTGTCCGTTTCCTCTTCGTGTGTGAATTTGATGTTGCCTGTCTTGTCTATGGAGTTTAAATGATCCGTGAGTTGTTGTGTGTGGCCTGTTTTGGTTATTTCAAGAATGTCATCAACCTATCTTTTCCAGAAGATAGGTTTGCAGTCATCCGGTGCTGTTTCTATGGCTCGGGTTTCCAGATCCTCCATAAAAAAGTTACATAGAGTGGCAGATAGCGGGTCCCCCATTGCAAATCCCTCTTTTTGTCTATAGATAATGCCTCTAAATTGGAAAAATGTGGAAGTGGAAATGAAATGTAATAGTTTTGTTATGTCCTGTGCTGTAAGTTTTGTGCGTTTTTTCAGGGTTCTGTCTGCTTTTAACCGTTTTTCTACTATGTTGAGTGTTTGTGACCGGTGTTTTTGTAAAGAGGGATATGACGTCATGCGATACATTCATCCTTTTTTATCTTGATTTCCTTTAATTCTTTTGCCAGTTGTTTTGAGTTTTTGCAGTGGTATTCCGTGAGTCCGAGGAGTGGTTTGATTATGTCTGCCAGCGTCTTGGAAAGGTTGTAGGTAACTGATCCTATACTGTCTACTATGGGTCTTAGTGGTGCTCCGGGTTTATGAATTTTCGGTGTGCCGTATATCCGGGGGGTGATGTTTGCTGTGGGGATGAGGTGGTTGTATGTTTGTTTATCGATTTTGTTGTCATCCAGTAACGGTTTGAGTAATAGCTTTAGTCTTCTTTTCTTTTCCTCCGTCGGGTCTTTTTTTAATACTTCATATGTGTTTGGGTCCGTGAGCATTTCATTCATTTGTTTTTCATATTGATTAGTGTCCAGGATAACCGTGGTCCTCCCTTTATCAGCCGGTAATATTGTTATTTTCTTGTTCTTTGTAAGTGTTCTGATGGCTTCCATTTCCTGTTTGGTTATGTTTCTGGGTGGCGGTTTAGCTGAGGTGAGGATGCCTGCTATTTCGTTCCTTAATGCGGCTTTCTGTCCTTGGTCCTGTATCATATTGCACGCTAGTTCCGTGGCTAATACGAATTCTTCATGCGGGATTTTATTTGGTGTGATGGCATAGTTTAGTCCCCGTGAGAGTATGGTGCGTTCTGCTGTTGTTAGTGTGTGTTTAGACAGGTTGCAAATCCATTTTTCGTTTATTTGCTTGTCCTTGCATTTATTTTGTTTCTTATTGATAAGTCTGTTCAGTTTTTTAATATGGCGTGTTTTTGTTTTTGAAAACTCTTGTTCTTGTATTGCATTCAGATGTTCTTCCATATTTTTTTCCATTTCACTGCTGAATTTGAACCGGCGTTTGAATTCATGTTTTCTTTGTGCTATTTCTGTGTTTAAATTGTTGATTTTGTTAGTCGTGCATCTGATTCTTTCTCTTACCAGAGTCATTCGCGCTCTTTCGATGGTCCTTTCCGCGTTTCTTGTTGGTATCGGATTTTTTATGTAGAGGCTTGCTGGAATGACGCCTTCGTCTCGGCAGCGGAGATTGAAGCGGAGATGGTTTCTTTGTCGCGCCAATTTTTTTCCTAGCTTTTCCAGGTAGCGTATCTCTTTGGCACAATCTTCTCCATAACTTATTTTTAATATGTAGTGGATGTTCATTATGTCTAACTATTACAAATATTTTAAGTTCGTTTCTTAGACAAGGATATTTTTTAAGCTTGTTACCTCGTTAACAGTTTCGGCGAGAATCTCCCGCCTTCTTCAGAAAAATAAAAAATATCCTTGTCTAAGAAACGAACTTAAAATATTTGTAATAGTTAGACATAATGAACATCCACTACGTAAAGAAAGGCAGCTGAAAGCTGAGAGGGACCGGAGAGGCAGGCAACTGGTCACTCAGTTTTTCCCAAAGAAAGGTAGCTATCGCTCACATGTGTGTTCAAAATATTAGCGAATGGTAAATGAACAGTATGAACGTGGTTGGATTAGCCTATCAAGAGAACACTTTTACAGTTTGTACAGTGACATTTTTTTCCATTTTAATAACTGAACTGACTTGTGTGATAAACAAGATGAAATATTACGTTATGCTGGTGCTAATAACTAGTGCTAATAACCAGTTTCATAACTAATGGGGTGCCCTAAATATGCACAGATTCAGCCTCAGGGGGACCTCCGCCCTACCAAACCACTGAACCCCCCTTTGGAGAAGGAGGTAAGCAGCAATACAACCCATAAATGCTTTAGGATTGAAGTTTTTAATGAGCGAGCACCATATACAGTTTGCTAGATTAAAGTGTTGCTAATAACAGACACCAGTCAAGTGTTTGACATGGTTACGTGTGTGGAATGACCAGTTTTCATCTAGTCCCTGGTAGGTTAATACATAAAATGTAATAAAGTCACAAACTCAAGGTCCATGGGCTATCAAAAGTCAAATAATGACAATAGTGCAATTGTGACGAGGGTAGGCAAAGTTGAGGGGCCCAAAATTCTAATCTTTCATGGGGCCCAAAATTTCTGGCGGCGCCCCTGCTCTCCCACTCCAGTGTCAATCACTGTGGCGCTAGCCAATTACAGCAAAACTAGCTGATCATCAGGGCTGTGTCAGCCTTCACCCTCTCTTATTGGTAACTGTCGTGTGAGAGGTGAGAGCTGAATAGTGGGTGGGAATCAGCAAATGAAATAATAATAAAAAATAAATAAATGAAATAAATATGTAAATAATACTCTATAAACAAGTATCACATGTGGAAAGAGCTATCTGCACTCTTCTACATACATAAATCTTATGGGTTCCAGCTATGGGTTAAATAGTTCATCACCAATAAGACGCTGGCAGCAGGGCACTTTTCGGTGTAATGTGGCAGATGACCCCAAAAGGGTCAATGGCACACTACCAGATGGCATATGGAAGAGCCACTCAAATGGCCAATGGATGGCATCACTCAGCAAGTCAGTTGTCACTATGGGGAAATTTCCATACCCGTCAGGTCTGTGGCACTTTTGTGCACCACTTGGCATCAGGTCTGGAGGTCCTGATGCCTCTGATGAGGCATGACATAATTTGTCTTACCTTACTGTGCAAGGCACTTTGTTAGGAGAGGAGAATAGGATGGAAGAGCTCATGAGGCCAGACATTCCGTGATGGCTCAGCCGGGCTATTTGTGCCGCTGCTGCGGGCAACTCTGTCACTCTGGTGTGTAATTAGCCACTGCAAATTCAAGAATTTGCTAATGACCTTGTCATTTGTAACTCCATTTTTCAAAAGAGGGAAAACTGTTAGGGTTTTGCTGGGATTCGAACCTGGTTCGTTGGTATGATGATCCAGCAAACCCCCACTAGGCCACCAGGGGAATGACTCAAATGCAGAGGCGTGAGGCGGAAGTAGAAAAAGTAACAAAAGGTTTATTTATACTATGTACACTATATACAATCCAGGGCAAAACAAAAAAACAGAAACAAAGAGTATAATTCAAAAAGAAAAAGGCAAAAATGCAAAAGCTCAGAAGATCCACAAAACACAGTACAAAGGAAACTGGAGATAAACATAACAGCACAAAGACTCCGTGACAAGAGGACTGAACTCAGGGGTATAAATACACAAACTAATTAAGGACACAGGTGAAGATAATTAGGACTAACAGGCAATTAACAAAAAACCCCACAAAACACAGGAACAGTGGCGGCCTCTAGAGGCCAAAATAAACATGACACAAAAAGGAAATAACAGCGGCCTCTAGAGGCCAAAACAGTCCAAGTCCTAACAGGACCCCCCCCTCTAGGAGCGTCTCCTGACGTTCCCAGGGCGATCCGGATGGGCCGAATGGAAGTCCCGACACAGTTCTTTATCCAGGACATCCCGAGCAGGAACCCAGCAGCGCTCCTCAGGACCATAGCCCTCCCAGTCCACCAGATATTGCAACACGCTGCGGACCCGGCGGGAGTCAAGCAGGCGATGCACAGTGAACACAGTCTGCCCCTGGAAGATGCGGGGGGGTGGAGGGTTCCTAGGGGCAGGGGCATACGTAGACGTCAGTACAGGCCGCAACAGGGAAACATGGAAAGTGGGGTTGATCCTCAGAGTCCGGGGCAACTGGAGCCGGTAGGAGACAGGGTTCACCCTGCGCACCACCTTGAAGGGGCCAATGTAGCGAGGAGCAAGCTTGCGGTTCTCCACCCGCAGCGGAAGGTCCTTAGTGGACAGCCAAACCCGCTGCCCAGGGCGGAAAGTGTGTGCAGGTCTTCTATGGCGGTTGGCCTGAGTCTGGTTGGTTCTGGAGGTCTGGATGAGGGTCTTCCTGACCTTGCTCCAGGTCTTGCGACACCGTCTCACATATTGGTTGACCGAGGGCACCCCCGCGTCCTCCTCCTGGTCCGGGAACAGAGGTGGCTGGAACCCGAATTGGCACTGGAATGGCGACAGCTTGGTGGCCGATGACTGCAGGGTGTTGTGGGCGTACTCTGCCCATGGCAGCCAGGTGCTCCACGATGTCGGGTTATCCATAGCCAGGCCTCGCAGGGTGGTTTCCAGGTCCTGGTTGAGCCTCTCCGTCTGACCATTGGACTGTGGGTGAAACCCAGAGGAGAGGCTGGCAGTGGCTCCGATGACCTTGCAGAACCCGTGCCACACTCGGGAGGAGAACTGGGGCCCTCGGTCTGAGACGATGTCCTGTGGAAGACCAAAGACTCGGAAGACATGATTAAATATAAGTTTCGCTGTTTCAAGAGCAGAGGGGAGTTTGCACAGAGGTATGAAGCGGCAGGCCTTGGAGAATCTGTCAACAATGACCAAAATGACCATGTTACCTTGTGACTCAGGGAGACCCGTGATGAAGTCGACTGCCACGTGGGACCAGGGACGCCGGGGAATGGTCAGAGGATGCAGGAGACCCTGGGGACGCTGTCGTGGGTTCTTGGTTCTGGTGCAAACCTCACAGGACAGGACAAATGACCTTACTTCCTTCTCCATGTTAGGCCACCAGAAGCGTCTTTTCAGGAAGTCCAGGGTCCTCCGAGCTCCCGGGTGGGCGGTGAGAGGGGAAGAGTGACCCCACTGGAGAACCTTGGCCCGGGCTTGATGTGGGACGTACAAGAGGCCCGGTGGCCCCGTCCCAGGACCGGGGTCCTGGCGTTGGGCTCGTCGAACAGCCTCCTCAATACCCCAGCGGACAGGGGCCACAATCCGGGACACCGGGATAATAGGCCCGACTTCATTCTCCCTGTTAGTGGCAGAGAACAGCCTGGACAGTGCGTCAGGTTTGGTGTTCTTGGAGCCGGGACGGTACGAGAGGGTGAAGTCAAACCGACTGAAAAACAGGGCCCACCTAGCCTGTCGAGGGTTCAGTCTCTTGGCTTGCTGGAGGTACTCCAGGTTCTTGTGGTCAGTCCAAACCAGGAATGGATGTTGCGCTCCCTCCAGCCAGTGCCTCCACTCCTCAAGGGCCAGTTTGACCGCTAGCAGTTCTCGATCCCCCACATCGTACCGGGACTCCGCAGGACTCAGGCGGTGGGAGAAGTAAGCGCAGGGGTGCAGCTTTCCTTCCGAACATTGAGAGAGTACCGCGCCGACACCACTGTCTGAGGCGTCCACCTCCACGATGAATGGTTGGGAGGTGTCCGGGAGGACCAGAATGGGTGCCGTGCAGAAGCGGGCCTTGAGGTCTTTGAACGCCTTTTCTGCCTGAGGAGACCAGCCATAAGATCCACCTGTCCCTTTGGTGAGGTCTGACATGGGTGCTGCCACAGAACTGAAGTTCCTGATGAACTTGCGGTAGAAGTTAGCGAATCCTAAGAACCGCTGAACCTCCTTAACGGACTTGGGAGTAGGCCAGTCCCGGACGGCCAGGGTCTTGGCAGGGTCCATTTGGAGTTGGCCTGTCCGTACAATAAATCCCAGAAAGGAGACCTCGGGAACATGAAATTCGCATTTCTGGGCCTTGGCGAACAGATTGTTCTGTAGCAGCCTCTGGAGAACCTGGCGGACATGGTGGCGGTGCTCCTGCACGGTCTTGGAAAAGATAAGGATGTCATCGAGGTAGACAAAGACGTACAGGTTAATCATGTCCCTTAAGACGTCGTTGATTAGGGCCTGAAAAACAGCTGGTGCGTTGGTGAGTCCGAAGGGCATCACCTGGTATTCGTAGTGCCCAGACGGGATGTTAAAGGCAGTCTTCCACTCGTCTCCCTGTCGGATACGGATGAGGTGGTATGCGTTCCGTAGGTCCAACTTGGTGAAGACGGTGGCACCTTGGAGCAGTTCGAAAGCAGTGGACATCAGCGGAAGGGGATATCGGTTGCGCACAGTGATCTTGTTCAGGCCCCTGTAGTCAATACATAGTCGAAGCCCCCCATCCTTCTTGCCGACAAAGAAGAAGCCGGCACCAGCAGGTGAGGTGGAGGGTCGAATGAACCCAGAGACCAGGGCGTCTTTGAGGTATTCCTCCATAGCCTTGCGTTCTGGCTGAGAGAGGGAAAACAGTCTGCCATGAGGAGGGGTAGTCCCAGGGAGCAAGTCGATGGCACAGTCGTAGGCCCGGTGCGGAGGAAGAACGGCAGCCCTGCTCTTGCTGAATACCTCCTTGAGATCCCAGTACTCTGTGGGAACTTGAGATAACTCGGTGAGATCAGGGGGCTCGGCAGGAGACACAGGAGAGCTAGAGAGCAGACAAGAGGCATGGCATGCAGGGCCCCATTCCACAACCTGGCTTGTTACCCAGTCTATGCGAGGGTTGTGGCGAGTAAGCCAAGGAAGGCCTAGAATAACTGGGAACTCAGGTGAAGGAATCAGGTGCAGGGATATTTCTTCCTTGTGACCTTGAGACTGGAGGAAGACTGGAGAAGTAACTTGAGTGACTCTTCCATCACCTAACGCTTGGCCATCGAGGGCAGACACAGACAGAGGGACTTCAAGAGGTGCAGTAGGTATATTGATGCTTTGGGCGAAGTGAATATCCATAAAGTTCCCAGCCGCCCCTGAGTCTATCAAAGCTTGACAAGAGTGGACAGACTCACCCCAGGAGATGGAGACCGGGATGTAGATTCCTTGGCCAGGGAGTCCGGGAGAGAGGGTAGGCCCCGTCACAACCCTCCCTCGGCTGGACGGGGCGGTCCTTTTCCCAAGAGTTCGGGACATGATGCTCGGAAGTGACCAGGCTTGCCACAGTAGATGCAGCACTTGTCCCTCCTTCTGCGCTCCCTCTCAGATGCGGAGAGGCGAGTACGACCCACTTGCATGGGTTCTGGACAGTCACTGAAGGAGGTAGACGGTCTCCAGGTAGAGGTAGGGAGGCTGGGGGGGCTCAAGGCTTGGTGGCATTCTCTCATCCTGTTGTCCAGACGAATAGCATGTGAGATGAGGGTTTCAAGGTCACTTGGGCATCCAATAGAGGCCAGACCGTCCTTGATGGGGTCAGACAGACCATGGTGGAAGGCTGACACCAGGGCAGTCTCATTCCATCCACTTACTGCTGCGAGTGTTCGGAACGAGATGGCGTAATCTGCGACGCTTCCTCCTTGCCGGATGGACATGAGCTTTCGGGCTGCGTCGGTACTGATGTCTGCCTGATCGAAGACCCGAAGCATCTCTTCAGAAAACAGCTGGAAATCAAAGCACTCAGGTCCCTGTCTTTGCCAGATAGCAGTAGCCCAGGCTCGCGCCTTACCAGCTAATAAGGTGATCACAAAGGCAATCTTGCGGCGATCCGTAGTGTAGGTGGTAGGCTGAAGCTCAAAGGTGAGTTGACACTGGGTAAGGAACTCTCGGCACTCACTGTGCTTGCCGTCATACCTCTGTGGTGCAGGAAGGCTGGGTTCGCGAGGTGAAGAAGGCAGCATGGCAGGAGGCACTGGAGCAGGAGCTGAATCAGGAGCAGGAGATGCAGGCAGAGATGTCAGCTGTGCCAGGGTTTTCCCAATTTGCTGAAGCAGTTCCTCGTGGCGAGCAAGGGCCTCACGTTGGCTGGTGAGCGTATGTCCATGAGCGTCCATGGTCGCTCCGAAGCGCGTCAAAGCTGCCATAATTCCCTGAAGGTTGGCCGGGTAGACAGTTGAAGCAGCCTCTGCTGAGTCGGTCATGACGGAGTCTTTCTGTTAGGGTTTTGCTGGGATTCGAACCTGGTTCGTTGGTGTGATGATCCAGCAAACCCCCACTAGGCCACCAGGGGAATGACTCAAATGCAGAGGCGTGAGGCGGAAGTAGAAAAAGTAACAAAAGGTTTATTTATACTATGTACACTATATACAATCCAGGGCAAAACAAAAAAACAGAAACAAAGAGTATAATTCAAAAAGAAAAAGGCAAAAATGCAAAAGCTCAGAAGATCCACAAAACACAGTACAAAGGAAACTGGAGATAAACATAACAGCACAAAGACTCCGTGACAAGAGGACTGAACTCAGGGGTATAAATACACAAACTAATTAAGGACACAGGTGAAGATAATTAGGACTAACAGGCAATTAACAAAAAAAACCCACAAAACACAGGAACAGTGGCGGCCTCTAGAGGCCAAAATAAACATGACACAAAAAGGAAATAACAGCGGCCTCTAGAGGCCAAAACAGTCCAAGTCCTAACAGAAAACCACCTTGTTACATACCAGTCTGGAGGTGCTTCCACTCAGGTTGATTACATCTTAACCAGAAGGTGCCAGTTCAAATGTGTTACCAATGTTAAAGTACTTCCCAGTGAAGAATGTGCCCTGCAGCACAAGCTACTCATTTGTGACCTTTCCCTCAAATTCAGTAAGAGGCGAAAACAGGTCTTTACTCCCAAGCTCCACATTTGGAAACAGAAAGATCCTAGGGTAAGCACTGATTTCCTAAATGGCATGAAGTCTAAACTGAATGGTAGTCATACTGTCTCAGTGGAAGATACCTGGCAGTCTTTAAAAGACAGCCTTCTGAGAGTAGGGGATAAGGTCTGTGGATTTACAAAGAGAGGTAACTGGAGAAAGCAGACATGGTGGTGAGACAATTCTGTCAGTTCTGTTATTGAAGAGAAAAGATGCTTGTGGAAAGTTTGGAAGAAGGGTGGTAGCAAGCAAGACTATCTGGCTGCTAAACATATCATGAAGAGAACTGTTCATGCTGCTAAAAAGAAGGCAGAGGCAAGTAGGTTTGCAGATATTGAGGAAGGAAACAAGGACATTTATCGCATCACCAAGCAGTTGAAAAAGAGAATATGGATGTTGTGGGTGAGTGTTGCATAAGGGATGATCAAGGACATATCTCACTCACCAATGATGCCAAAAAGAAGACTTGGAGAGACCATTACAACCACCTTCTAAATGTTGAGTTCCCTTGGTCTTCTGAAGACTTACCACCAGCCAAACCAGTTGAGGGTCCCCCAATCTGGGTAATATCCGAAATGATGGCAGAAACAATGTGCAATATGAAACCGTGCAAAGGACCCAGCCCCTCTGGCATTGTGGCGGAAATGTTAAAGGCCTCTGATGAGGTTAGCATCCCTCTTCTGGCCAACCTTGCAAATGCTATCATTGCTGAGAAGAAAATCCTAGAGGACTGGAACATGAGTTATATCATTAATCTTTATAAAGGCAAGGGAGATGCAATGGAGAGTGGCAACTACAGGGGTCTTTAACTAACTGAGCACTGTTTGAAGATAATTGAGAGAGTGGTGGGGAAGATACCTCATGAGTTGGTGGCCATTGATGAGATACAGTTTGGTTTTGTACCTGGCAGAGGGACAACTGATGCAATTTTCATTCTACAGCAGCTACAGGAAAGCCACCTTGCCAAAGAAAAAAACTTGTTTTTTGTTTTTGTAGATCTAGAAAAGGCTTTTGACCATGTTCCTCGAGATATGCTATGGTGTGCAACACAATGTCTTGGTCTACCAGAGTGGCTAGTCAGTACAGTTCAGGCCATGTACAGTAGAGTCCGAGTCAACAACTCCTTCAGTGACAGCTTCAAGGTTCAAGTAGGTGTTCATCAAGGCTCAGTGTTGAGTCCCCTACTCTTTATCATTGTGATGGAGGCTTTGTCACATGAATTCTGCACTGGATGTCCATGGGAGCTGTTGTATGCTGATGACTTAGTTATCTCATCTGACTCACTGGAAAAACTCCTGGAGAAGCTGTGTAGGTGGAAGTTTGGATTGGAGTCAAAAGATCTTCGTGTAAACATGAGCAAGACTAAGATCATGATGTCTGGCCCCAACTTGGATTCGCTGAGAGACTCAGGCAAGCATCCATGCTGCATGTGTAGGAAGGGCATTGGTAGTAATTCCATCTACTGCAGTGGGTGTTTGCATTGGGTTCATAAGAAATGCAGTAATGTATGTGGCAGGCTGATCACTGACCCATTGTTCAGGTGCAGCAGATGCCTAGGAACAGCTCGCCCCATCGATGGCAGGCCATGCGGCTACGTCATGGTTGGTGAACACTGTCTAGATATGGTAGATTCCTTTTGCTATCTAAGAGATACCATCTGTGCTGCTGGTGGCTGTGAGGCTGCCACAATCACTAGGGTGAGAGCCACCTTATGCCGCTTTTCCACTACAAACGCGGCTGAGCCGTGCCGTGCCGAGTCGAGCTGAGTCGAGCTGAGCGGGGCTGTTGGAGTTGCATTTCGACTACAACCGCGCTGAACCGTGCTGGCTGGAAGTGGGTGGACACATTGGGTGGAGTTAGCGAAAGTGGGTGGACGTCATGTGATGCCGTTAAGCAGCGCAAACAGTGACATCAGTGACAGTGGCGGAACAAGTCAGAGCCGGGCCGGGGGCGGGGCAAATGACCGGGCCCTTTATTAAAGCTTATCATAACATCATTTTAGGCTACAAAATGTCCGCAACTGCGGTGTTTACCAATTTCAACACTACCGGGTGCAACTATGTTATTTAGTACATCAAGTCCTTCAAACGAACATGTAACTCAGAAACAAAAAACATTAGGATACTGTACATGGCTCATAATAAAACATCAATAGCCTATACTGCGCACATTATTTGAAGGGCATACGAATGAGCGCTCAGAGTGGTGACAGGAAGAGTCAGAAATAAAAGGAGGGCGGTGCAAACCTCACTGAATGCACTGTGTTTACCAATTTCAACACTCCGGGGTGCAACTATGTTAGTTTGTACATTAAGTCCTTCAAACGAACATGTAACTCAGAAACAAAAAAAAACATTAGGCGACATACTGTACATGGCTCATAATAAAACATCAATAGCCTACTGCGCGCATTATTTGAAGGGCATACGACGAGCCTTGCGCTCCGCGAACTCGTCCACGATGCTCTGTATGTCACTGATTCAGTGATCTTTTAAGTGGTAGTCTCACGACCCGAATAGTAAACAATAAACATGGAGGACATGGAGTCGTTAGTGTTGCTGGTCTCGGTGCTGTGGCTTGTTGTCACCGACAACGCGGACAGATACTGGCAAGAGCGTATAGATGAGGCGAGGCGCATAAGACTTCAGAAATTCTCGTAATTCATAATTATTCTTCTTCCGGGTTTGCGGTGTTTACAGATCCCAGCGCGCTCGCGGGGCGTGTGTGGGCATGTGAGGACACTCCTCCTCACCAATCAGTGCACAGGGGAGTGTCTGCTCACGCCCCCAACCTCAGTCGGCACGGTTTGGCTCGCTTCAGCCCCACTCCAAAACGGTGCGAGTTTTAGGGGCTAAGCAGGGCTGAAACGAGCTGAGTCGTGCTGGTTTTTGGTAGTTGAAACGCGAGCCGTGTCGGGCTGAAGTGAGCTGAAGCGAGCTGAAGTGAGCTGAAAAAGGGTAGTGGAAAAGGGCCATTTGACTTAGACAACCTTTATTGTCATTCAGTATGCAACAAGTGTACACTGAATGAAATTTCGTTGCAATTTGGCTCAGCACAGAATTAAATGTGAAGTGTATTAAATTAAATTATGCAGCAGCAAAAATATTATAAAGTGCAATAGTATAAAGTGACCTGTGGAATTAGGAATGTTCAAGTTATAAATAGAAGTTTAGTGTTTGGATTTGGAGTTCAGCAGTCTGGTGACCTGGGGGAAAAAGCTGTTACAGAACCTGGTGGTCCTGCACCGAATGCTGCAGAACCTCTTTCCAGAGGTCAGAGGTGAGAACAGTCCATAATGAGGGCGTGAGGGGTCACTGATGATGTTTCTGGCTCGAGACATGCAATGCCTTGGTGCAATGTCCTGAATGGAGGGAAGAGAAGTCCCAATGATTTTCTCTGCTGTCCTCACCACTCTCCTCACATTCTTCCAGTCAGAGGCACTGCAGCCTCCACACCACACAGAGATGCAGCTGGTTAGAATGCTCTCTATGGTGCTTCTGTAGAATGTAGTGAGGATGGGCGGGGGCAGGTGGGCTCTCCTCGTCCTACGCAGGAAGTGCAGATGGTGCTGTGCCTTCTTGACCAGTGACACAGTGTTCACAGACCAGGTGAAGTTGTCTGTGATGTGCACCCCCAGGAATGTGGTGCTATTGACCACCTCCACGGCCGTGTTGTTGATGAGAAGTGGAGCATGGCTGGGCTGGTTTTTCCTGAAGTCAACAATGATCTCTTTAGTTTTGTCCATGTTCAGGATCAGGTTGTTTTCCCTGCACCAGCCCACCAGCTGCTCCACCTCCTCTCTATGGGCCAGGTCGTTATTGTCCCTGATGAGGCCCATCACTGTTGTGTCATCTGCAAACTTCACAATGTGGTTGCTGGTAGCCCTGGGGACACAGTCGTGGTCCTGGGGACACACCTGAGGCAAATTCAGGGAGCTGCTGAGGTTTGCAACAGAGGTTTGAACTTCAGACATTCGGTTCACATTAAATGATTAACCTGGATATTAAATCTGATTTTTAAACCAAATCCCAAAACATTTTATGTAATTCAAACATCTTAATGTATATTCTGGCCTCAGGTGACAAAATGGACAAGAAGGCGGAGAAGGATGGGGAGGATGATGATGATGATGATGATGACGAAAAAGGTTAGTTGTTCACCGAGTTACACTTTCACTGGCCTTTTCACATGTGAATTTCTCAAATGTGAATGCCATTATGACGTGAGATGATGATGACGATGATGATGATGATGTGTTCTCCTGATCAGAGTTGTGGACAGTTGCTGCTGTAGTTGGAGTGAGCTGTGTGGTGGTGTTGCTGTTGGCTCTGTTGATGTGGAGATTTTTCACTAAAAGGAAAAGTGAGAAATGTTGACTTTGTTAGAAACTCTTGGTAGTTCATTACATTGAACCTAAATGTGTGAGTCTATAGTATTATTTCTGCTCTATATCTCAGCAGGTCAACAAAACCAGATACACATGCAGGACTCGATTAACAACCTTCCAGCAGCCCCACCACCTGGTGAGTTTATTATTAATATTAAGTTTAATTTTATCATGTAAAATTAAGCCCAGAGAAGCCCAGTATGTGGACAACATTGTGATATTTGCCAATGATGGCACAGCTCTACAGCTTTTGCTGTCTGCCTACAGCAATTTGTCAAAGAAAATAGGCCACTGGATTAACATCAAGAAGACAGAAACCATGAGTGTAGGTGAACAGGTTGATTTCTACAACGATGGACACAAGATGAAGAGAGTAGACCGCTTCGAATATCTTGGTAGTTATGTCACCAAAGATTGTAAGTTAGATGCAGAAATTACTGCACGCATTCAGGCTGCCTCATGTGCAATGGGAAAGCTAAGGGACAGGGTTTTTGACTGTAGAGACCTTACTGTTGCAACAAAGCTCAGGGCATACAATCAGTGTGTCATCCTGCTAATGATGTACAAAAGTGAGATCTGGACCATATACTGTCACCACATCAGGCTTCTCAGGACTATCCAACAATGGCATTTGAGATCTATACTCAAAATCAAATGGGACCACTACATTACAAGCAATAAAGTACTGAATTGCACCAACACCACAGATATTGAGATCATTCTTATCTGGAATAGACTTCATTGGATGGGCCATGTATCACGCATGCCAGATGAGCAGCCGATGAAGACACTTCTTTATGATGTTTTGGAAGAGGGCTCCAGGAGAGTCGGTCGCCCTCTTCTGAGATACAAAGACACTTTGAAGGACATCCTAAAGTGTGGTGGTGTATTACAGTAGATTCATGGAGGAGTGATGCAGTGGTTGACAGACCAGAGTGGCGGGGACTAATCATGTACGTTAGCCAAAAAATAGATGAGGACAGAAAGCTCTCTAATAAGGAGGAAAGGGAAAGATGACATGTGAAGAGAGGAAGAGAGAGACAAAAGTAATGGATGAACTGGCTTATTTTCTTTTATCCATATTTATTGTATGATGTCTGTATCAGGCTTGAGACATTGTTGTTTATCTTGTAATGTCTAAAATGAATAGTCAGAAATAACAGTGTTAGGCTGATACACTCTCACCTGAGGCTTCATTAACAACAATAAAAAATAACCTATAAATTTCTCTGGATTAAAAAGTGTTTATTAACACCCACACACACCCACACACACACTTAAAGACTATTAGGAGAATGTACAGTATATTAGTATATTTGGTATATATGAGAATGGATAAAAGGTGAGAAGTGCCAGAAGGGAAGAATGTTAAAACACTATTTCTGTTGTGTGTTTTAACAGGATTCAGCGTTATACAAAATCAGGAAGCCATCTATGCCTCCATTAATGAGCTTCCAGAAGCCAGACAATGTGGTATGTTTACCATTAATACAATGTTTTATTTTATTCTATGCCTTTTAAAGCTAGACGGCCTTTCAATTTCATAAAATTGGTGAAATTTAGTTTCCTCTGAAATGTGGTCATTGTGATATCTGTTTATTTCTGTAATATCTCACAAAATATCAGGCCATTCTGTGGCTGAGAAGTTATTTAATTTGAGGGGATTAAAGCAAATAATGTGCATGAAATCGCTCGCTTTGCGCAGTCAAGCAGACAGAGGAAGTCCGTGTGCGCATGCGCAGATTTACCTTCTTCTTCTTTTGGGTTTTACTGCAGCTGGCATCCACAGTGTTGCATTACTGCCATCTACAGGTTTACCTTTGAGCATGCACTGACAGTTCCATCATTCTGTCGTTAAACAAACAGCTGATCATACCGACCGAGGTGCTCACTGAGTGCCCATATTTATTAGTTTGGTCCTGCGTTTCCTTTCTTTCATATATAACATATGCCGCTTTTCCACTACAAACGCGGCTGAGTCGGGCTGAGCCATGCCGTGCTGAGTCGGGCTGAGCGGGGCTGTTGGAGTTGCATTTCGACTACAACCGCGCTGAACCGTGCTGGCTGGAAGTGGGTGGACACATTGGGTGGAGTTAGCGAAAGTGGGTGGACGTCAGGTGATGTCGTTAAGCAGCGCAAACAGTGACATCAGTGATCTTTTAAGCGGTAGTCTCACGACCCGAATAGTAAACAATAAACATGGAGGACATGGAGTCGTTAGTGTTGCTGGTCTTGGTGCTGTGGCTTGTTGTCACTGACAACGCCAACAGATACTGGCAAGAGCGTATAGATGAGGCGAGGCGCATAAGGCTTCAGAAATTCTCGTAATTCGTAATTCTTCTTCTTCCGGGTTTGCGGTGTTTACAGATCCCAGCGTGCTTGCGGGGCGTGTGTGAGCATGTGAGGACACTCCTCCTCACCAATCAGTGCACAGGGGAGTGTCTGCTCACGCCCCCAGCCTCACTCGGCACGGTTTGGCTCGCTTCAGCCCCACTCCAAAACGGTGCGAGTTTTAGGGGCTAAGCAGGGCTGAAGCGAGCTGAGTCGTGCTGGTTTTTGGTAGTTGAAACGCGAGCCGTGTCGGGCTGAAGTGAGCTGAAGCGAGCTGAAGTGAGCTGAAAAAGGGTAGTGGAAAAGGGCCAATAGTGTCTTTTCTTCTCACTTTCCGTTACTGTAGTCAGTCTTTCACATTTCATTTGCACACTCATGTCCTCCATTTTTCTCTCCTGTTTCAAATTTCTATCCCACAATGCCTTGCATGAACGGGGAAAACCCACCACGTGCTGCATGACGTAGTATCTTGTATTGGATCATGGTGAAGCAGGAAAAAGCAGCAGAGAATTTTTTTAATTTTAATTAATTAATTAATTGTTCTCTTTTTAAAAAAAGATTTAATAAAATTGGAAGTCTGTGATTTGAATTCAGTAGCTTTTGGTCACTAAGCAAAAAATAATTGGATGTCGGGGAAAGTTCTTATTATAGCCTACATTTGAAAAATCTGCAAGGCAGTACAGCTTTAAGTGTACAGTCAGCAATAATATGATATTTTAAACCGGTGTTGATCAGGTGATCAACAGAGAGCGTGAGGCCGTGCATTTCCTGGCAAAAGACCTGACGTCCAACGCCACAGGTACATACCATAGCTTCTGTTATCATATGATCTTTTAATCTGGAAGTACAAACTCAGACAGCTGTCATTTTCAGAAAAATTATTTTCTACTGTCTAGAATTGAAAACATTTTCTTGAATTTCAGTATTAATTTACTGTTAGAGTCATTACATTACACTATAATTCATCTAAATTCTATAAATTACTGTTTTCTGACACTTTGTTAGTAAACATAATGTGAACTTAGATATCGTTTATCATCATGTATCACCTCATGACTTTTATGCACATTAATGATACACTAATAAACATGTAGGTGCAAATGGACTTACCAAATCAGTCTCATCAAATCAGTCTCATAAAAAGGAATCAGTCTCATAAATTCATTAACAAATGGGTGAAGGCAATTAGAGTTCTTTTCTTGGCAGAGGTTGGCACTTCAGTGAATATTGTAACAATAAACAGGACACAGTTTATTCCAAAGATACCATTTATTGAAATAGCTGACAGGAATTAGCAAACTAATACTGATCAGATAAAGCAACAAGAGCAGCCAAGGAATAATTCAGTAGAAATTATACAATATATACAAAATATATACATATAAGAATCAGTAGTGTGTATGATAATTGAGGCACTAATGGTGATCAGAAGTAATAGGGCGAGTGGATGTTAAAAAGCGATAGGGAAAATCATGTGGTTGCGTGTGTGTGGAATGCGAATGGAATGCATGAGCCGTGCCAGGCCGCGCCTACAAGGAGAGCGCGTGGAAATTAAGACCAAGGGAATCTGGAGTTTGAACTCGCCTCGGTTAACAAGCAAGAGAGAGAGAGAGAGAGAGAGAGAGCGAGCATGCACAATCTAACTAAACAGATAGTAAACAAAGTAAACCAACAACACACGGTCTAAGACCGACTTTCATATGAATCAAAATGCGTACATTTAAATCATAAATTAATTCAAATAAACACTGTTCATGTTAACTAGCTACAAGTAAAACTAACAAACTTTGCCCATATGCCAGCCTTACTCATTAGCGATTGGAAGTGAGCCTTTTGTTATCCGTGAGAAGACGGTACTGAAGTGAGCCTTCTGATCTGAGATAACGCAGAACGCAGATCTGGAGTGAAGACGGTTTTGCTCCTTCCGCAGCTCATCAGCTGGAGATCCTCGGCATCTCGTCGGGCGCCCAATGATCTAGAGAGAGTCTTGCTTATAATTTCGTCGACGTTGGAGAAAAGGGGGCAGAGGGAGCCGGTCGCCTCTTTCCTTTTTGAAGTACTGCGTAGGCTGCAGTAACTATAACTGGCTCAGTTATTATTACAACTCCGCAAAGGTCAAGCACATTGGACTTTGGCTAAAGTTCAGTATCAATAGCTGGTTCTTTGTTCTCTGTCCTTCTGTAGCGCCAAATGCATCGGCTTCTCTTTCACGCGTGGAGTCCACCAAAGAAGACATCCATGGCCAGATAGAGAGAGAATTTCCATTTCCTTCGCTGATTTAAAGTGGTCGTGATGTCACTGTACCTGGTATCCTCTGTATCCAATACCATTACAGGGAGTCAGAGAAAGGGGCGGAGCTACAACATGGCATCGAGTACAGAGATGGGTGTGTTTCAAACTGGTTGTGAAAGGGTTACCATGGTTATGGGCATGGCCGCTGTCCCTACATCCCCCCTTTTGGTCTCAAGACTGGAGTTCTTCCATAGTCCTTGAGAGCAACAGAAGATTGTGTAGTCCATGTCCGTAGTTCACTTACGCTCTGTCAGTCCTGAAAACATTAACAGTTTATACAGGCTTTGGCATCTGGGCAAAGATAAGGCTATGAGCATCTGGGCAGCTATAATATGTCTACTACTCGTGTAACTAAGCAATGCAAAGTAACTATGAGGTAGTCCACACTTTAAAAGGTTACATTTCAAAATACATTTCACATTTCAAGTATATTTTCAAGTATACCTGGAAAGGAACAAAGAGGTGTTAGTAATAGGGGTTAGCAAGCCTATTCTTTGGGAAGGTTAGTGGCGGTTTGTGATGAGGGGGTGTACTGGACACTGCAGAGCTTCCAGCTGTCGGGTACATTGACTATGGAGTCAAGTTTGGTGTATAGTGTTTGTATAGCATGTATGCAATTCCTGCCGTGATGACCCAGCCACTGAGGAGGAGTCCTAGGACAACCAGACTAGATAACTGTCTGACTAATTGGTTAGAGTCCAGCTGGTTCCAGATTGAACTTTACCATTTTGGTCCCCTCAGCCAGGAGCTGCTGTTGAAGGGTGTCATCAATGTTCAGGTCATGACCTTGGAATGCATCTATCATTTCAATTTTGTCAGGGTTGAGGTGATGTACGGTAATACAATGCCATCTATATGAACGGTAGCTCCCTGTGGGACATTGAGGAACACAATCTGGTTGGGAATTTTTATCTTAGTGACTGTGTCATGTAAGACATCAGGATTCCAGTGTTTGGGCTGTTAACTGCCATCGATTGCCTACTCTTTCTACCCTAGTTTCAATGGGTTAACAAAGATGGAAATAGCACTGCCAAGACTATATGCCGGACTGTACAATTCCTGACAATGTGTCTAAAGCGTACAGGGTGTTATTTATTAATTCTGAATGCATGTTGACTGTGAGAATGGTTCCCTGCAGGGTTCTGCCTAGGCCCTGTAGCTGGTCTTGTTGGACAAAGGTTTTGTTAGATTTCTGGGTGAATACTTAATGGTGGTGCATGCCTATGGGGTTAGCGATGCATGCAATGAAAAAAAGGGAAAGGGTGGAGTGAGGCCGCTATGGCTACCCACCCCCCTTTGGACTGGGGAGACCCCACCAGGGTGATCCCTTGCCATGGGGACCATACACTAGCAACCCTTTCTCTACTTTCAGGCAACGCCCTATGTTCTGGGAGTGACTTAAATCTGGAGATTGTTGCAGCATGGGTGCCGTGATGGGAAACTCCTGGGGGTCTGTGACTAACTGTCAGATTCTTTGGATCACTGGGTCTCTTTCCGGCATAGAAACTAAGTCAGCACCACCAGGCTGTCGACCTAGATGGACAGTCTGTAACTTAGTGTTGGAGTCCTCGCGACTGACTCTGGTTTGTTGACGGGTAATGGCATTTACCATGTAAATCGCTCGACGTCCTTTACAAAGGAGTCAAGCTGGCGCAAATGAAGGCCAGGGGAATGGTTCTTTTGGGTCCTTTGGGGAAGTTCGCTGTCTGAGCTACCTGATGATGAGTTTGATGGAGGGGGATACCTCACATGGTACTCATCAGAGGGAGAGAGAGAAGAGAATGAGTGTTCGTTGGTGGGATTTACTGCCGAAGACTTCTCATTCTCCTTTTTAATGTTCGGGAGCTTTGGGGGCTCATTGAGTGCCAGTGGGCATAATTATGCTCCACTGGGGTTGCAGGAGGGTGCAGCAGCCTGGCGCTTTGGTTTGGAAAGGGGGGGGGGGCGTTTGGCGATCGACTAATAAATCTTTGGAGTCTGTGTCAGACTCGGCCCCTCTCCCAGCTACTGGCTCGGTTTCTGCCTTTGCCTCCACGGGTAGTGCCTGAAGCATTGCTTGGGCCCTGGTGCACATTTTGCGACTTTCTTCCATGGTCTGGCCAGCAGCAGCTTCCAGTTCAGCTAGCCTGAGTCTATTCGCGCACTTCCTTAGCAAATCGTTGTTAAGCCTGAGTTCATCATGCAGGGTCTGATTCATTGTGTCTAGCTGGTCGAGGCTAGCGCACAGCTCCTTTTTCTTCCTCCAGAGCTTTTCCAGTTCCAAACGGGTATGTTGGTGATGGAGCAGAAATAACTTGCCTACCACTTGGATGGTGACGGCACCGCATTGGGGATTCTGCACTTGCCGTATCAAGCTGGCAATCCATGCCTGACACTCACCCTGGGTTAACTGCCCAAGTTCTCCCCTTTTCTTAGGAGAGATTTCGAGGAGATCAGAGATGAGGTCAGACAGGGGTATAAGTTCCAGGGGAGGAGAGCTATCCTCCTCACCTCCTGACATATGTGGGGAATTATGGCAGCTCATCCTGACTGCCTGGTTCGGGCACGGACCTATACTTGAGGAGCTAATGACGTGGGCACTATTTCTCGGCCTAACCCCTTTCAATATAAAATAATGCCGTGGCTACAAGGCGACGACAGACAGGCTGTGCTCAGACAATGACAATAAGAAAACGCACAGGTGCTCCTAACCTGTGGGGTTATAATGCTGTGGCTACGAGGTGACGAGGGTACAGGCTGCGCTCAGACAGCGACAAAAAGAAAATGCACAGGTGCTCCTAACCCGTGGGGTTTTGTTTACTACTATTTCTCTCGAAATATGCCAACTAACTATGGCAACTGTACGTGTTTCTACCAATGGCTACTGGTGGTACGGTCACTTATTCCCTACTAGCTGTGTTTACAGTATGACTGTTAGTTAAAACAACACTATCACTATGCTGCAATTAGCCCAAAATACACTCTGATATAGCCTTGGCAATTCCACTTGACTAGCCTATTACTGAGTAGAGGCCTGGAATAGCTCAACACTAAATTTATCTGTTATTGCTACAAATAATCACTGAAGCCAAAAATACCAAGCCTCACATGGGGCACCAAAATATGTAGGTGCAAATGGGCTTACCAAATCAGTCTCATGTAAAAAGGTATCAGTCTCATAAATTCATTAATCAGCAAATCAAATCAGTCTCATAAAAAGGAATCAGTCTCAAATTCATTAATCAGTCTCATAAATTCATTAACAAATGGGTGAAGGCAATTAGAGTTCTTTTCTTGGCAGAGGTTGGCACTTCAGTGAATATTGTAACAATAAACAGGACACAGTTTATTCCAAAGATAACATTTATTGAAATAGCTGCAGAGGTGGAAAAACTGGATTGACAAAGTAAAAGTCCTGCTTAGGTTTTCCTTCTGCCTGTGCTCTCAACACAGGTGATTTCACCAATTAGCTCATCAACCTGGCTTAGGGGATGTGGTAATTAGGATCAGCTGGTTTATTGAATTGGCTGGAGCAAAAATGTGGCAGGGTTTTTACTTTCTGCACCTGGGTTTTTCCACCTCTGAATAGCTGACAGGAATTAGCAAACTAATAATGATCAGATATAGCAACAATAGCAGCCAAGGAATAATTCAATAGAAATGATACAATATATATACATGTAAGAATCAGTAGTGTGTATGATAATTAAGGCACTAATGGTGATCAGAAGTAATAGGGCGAGTGGATGTTAAAACGTGATAGGGAAAATCACGTGGTTGTGTGCGTGTGTATGTGTGGAATGCGCATGCCCAGGCCGCGCCTACAAGGAGAGCGAGTGGAAATTAAGACAAAGGAATCTGGAGTTTGAACTCGCCTCGGTTAATAAGCGAGAGAGAGAGAGAGAGAGAGAGAGAGAGAGCATGCACAATCTAACTAAACAGAGATAGTAAACAAAGTAAACCAACAACACACGGTCTAAGACTGACCTTCATGTGAATCAAAATGCGTACATTTAAATCATAAATGAATTCAAATTAACAACACTGTTCACGTTAACTAGCTACAAGTAAAACTAACAAGCTTTGCCCAGATGCCAGCCTTACTCATTAGCGATTGGAAGTGAGCCTTCTGTTATCCGTGAGAAGACAGTACTGAAGTGAGCCTTCTGATCCGAGATTGCGCAGAACGTAGATCTGGAGTGAAGACGGTTTTGCTCCTTCCGCAGCTCGTCAGCTGGAGATCCTCGGCGTCTCGTCGGGTGCCCGATGATCTGGAGAGAGTCTTGCTTATAATTTCATCAACGTTGGAGAAAAGGGGGCAGAGGGAGCCGGTCACCTCTTTCTCTTTTTTGAAGTACGGCGTAGGCTGCAGTAACTATAACTGGTTCAGTTATTATTACAACTTTGCGAAGGTCAAGCACATTGGACTTTGGCTAAAGTCCGGTATCAATAGCTGGTTCTTTGTTCTCTGTCCTTCTGTAGCGCCAAATGCATTGGCCTCTCTTTCACACATGGAGTCCACCAGAGAGGAAATCCATGGCCAGATAGAGAGAATTTCCATTTCCTTTGCTTATTTAAAGCAGTCGTGATGTCACTGTACCTGGTATCCGGTATCCTCTGTATCCAATACCATTACAGGGAGTCAGAGAAAGGGGTGGAGCTACAACATGGCATCGAGTACAGAGATGGGTGTGTTTTAAACTGGTTGTGAAAGGGTTACAATGGTTACAGGCATAGCCGCTGTCCCTACAAACATGATCCTCATTGCTGCTGGATTCTGATTGGTCAGAAGGCATTGATTAATTTTCTATAACAGCATGTTCTAGTACATTATCGTTTCTGTAGTAACAAGTCGTTCACTGGGATTTGTACAGCAGATGCTCCACTAATAATAAATTGATTAAAAACCAGGTGTAATCATCAAAATGGTGACGCTTTCTGTAAGTTGTAAGGGGAAATGTGTTTATGTAACATTTCTGGAAGGAGTCTCCAGTGTCAGTGCTGTGTAACAGTCCGAGGTGAAGCTGTAACTTTAAGTTTTCAGACATCTTCAGGACAGAGGAGTTTACGCTTTATTTAATTAATATTAAATTGTAATCATTGGTTCTAGAGCTGTGTCCGAAAGAAAGAAATAAACTGCTCTGCTTTATCAGGTGATCAGGAGAGAGAAAATGAGGCTGTGTATTTTCTGGCAACATCCCCAACATCCAACACCACAGGTACACACACACACACACACACACACACACACACACACTTGTTCATGTGATACTGCTTACTTATATTAATTTATATTAATTATTATAATCAACAGATTTTTAAAAATGTCACCTTGTTAACAAAAAGTATTTTATGAGAACAGCAACACACAATGTTAATTACAAAAGAAAGTATGTGTCCAAAAGAATTGGGACACTGTAAAATATAAATAAAAACAGAATGTGATTCTTTGTAAATCAAGGAAACCAGATATTTCACTGAAAATATGAAAAAGACAACTTTGACAATTTTAGGAGTGAGGTCAATGAGGAGCTGGGAGGCAGGCCTCACAATACTTGTGTGTTTTTATTTCTAAATGCTTTCACTTTTCAGTTACTTTAATTCTGCCAAGTATGCACTCTCTCTCTCTTTCTCTCTCTCTCGCACACACACACACACACACACACACACACACACACACACACACACGTGGGGTGACATATTGTAGTGCTCTCCCTGGTTACTGGCTATCTGCAAGACACACAGAGACACACATTAATAGACAGCCAGTAATTCAACACAGGTGTAACTTGTCACATTACCTGCTGGTTCAACCTGACTCCTCACTTTTCACAGCCAATGTTTGGCCACGCCCCCACTGCTACAACAACATATCGAATGTTGAAACTGAGAAATTTTATTGTTTATTGAAAAATATATGCTCATTTTGAATTTGATGTCAGCAACACGTTTCAGAAAAGTTGAGACAAGGGTGTGTTTACCACTTTGTTGCATCACCTCTACTTTTACCAACACTCTGTAAACATTTGGAAACTGAAGAGACCAATTCCTGGTAGGGTCTGCCAAGGCAAACAGTCCCTAGATGAGAGGTCAGATGAAGAGCAGTTCAAAAAGGACCCTTATGAAAGAAAAAACAGGTATCCGAGTACCCTCGCCCGGAGCAAGGATACCGGGGCCCCACCCTGGAGCCAGGTTTGGGGGAGGGGCTTGTCGGTGAATGCCTGGTGGTCAGGCCTAATCTGTGGGCCCAGCTGGGTCCAGCCGGAATGAGCAACATGGAACCACTGTCTTGTGGACCCACCACCTGCAGGAGGTGCCGTAAGGGTCCAGTGCACTGTGGATCGGGTGGCAGCCAAAAGCAGAGGCCCTGGCGTACTGATCCCTGGCTGACAAAACTGGCTTTTGGGACATGGAATGTCACCTCTCTGGTGGGAAAGGAGCCTGAGCTTGTGCCTTAGTTTGAGCAGTATCGACTAGATATAGTTGGGCTCACCTCAACGCATAACTTAGGCTCTGGAACCAATTTCCTGGAGAGGGGCTGGACTCTCTTCTATGCTGGAGTTGCCAAGGGTGAGTGGCACCGGGCAGGGTTGGGGCTATTGGTAGCCCCCCAGTTTGGCGCGCTAACATCAGAGTTCTCCCCAGTGAATGAGAGGGTCATTTGTGCTTATGCACCAAATGGTAGTTCGGAGTACCCGGCCTTCTTGGAGTCCTTGAGTGGGGTGCTAGACAGTGCACCATGAGGGGACTCCATTGTTTTACTGGGGGACTTCAATGCTCATGTGGGCAATGACAGTGAGACCTGGAGGGGTGCGATTGGGAGGAACAGCCTGCCTGATCTGAACCCGAGTGGTGTTCACTTGTTGGACTTTTGTGCCATGCATGGTTTGACCACAACGAACACCATGTTCGAGCATAAGGTTGTCCATAAGTGCACGTGGCACGAGGATACCCTAGGCCACAGATTGATGATTGACTTTCTAGTCGTTTCATCTGATCTACGACCGTATGTCTTGGACACTCGGGTGAAGAGAGGAGCAGAGCTGTCAACTGATCACTACCTGGTGGCGAGCTGGATCAGATGGTGGGGGAGGAGGCCAGACAGACCGGGCAGGCCCAAACATCTGGCGGAGGCTCCCGTCCGTCGGATCTTCAACTGTCACATCCGGCAGAGCTTCAACTGCATACCAGGGAAGGATGGAGACATTGAGTCCGAGTGGACCATGTTCTGCACCTCCATTGCTGAGGCAGCCGTGCAGAGCTGTGGCTGCAAGGTTGTTGGTGCCTATAGTGGTGGTAATCCCCGAACCTGCTGGTGGACACCTGTGGTAAGTGGAGCCGTCAAGCTGAAGAAGGAGTCCTATCTGGCTTGGTTAGCCTGTGAGTCTCCAGAGGCAGCTGACAGATACTGACGGGCCAAGCGGAATGCGGCTCTGGCAGTCACTGAAGCAAAAACAAGGGTGTGGGAGGAGTTCAGTGAGGCTATGGAAAGTGACTTTCAGTCGGCCTCGAAGAGATTCTGGCAAACCGTCTGGTGGCTCAGGAAAGGATAACAGTGTTCTGTCCCTACTGTTTACAGCGAGGATGGAGTGCTGTTGACCTCAACTGGGGACATCATCCAACAGTGGAAGGAATACTTTGAGGATCTCCTCAATCCCACCTTCATGTTGTCCGAGGAGGACGCAGAGTCTGAGGGTGCTTGGGAGGACTCGCCCATCACAGGGGCTGTGACTAACTGTCGGATTCTTTGGATCACTGGGTCTCTTTCCGGTATAGAAACTAAGTCAGCACCACCAGGCTGTCGACCTAGATGGACGGTCTGTAACTTAGTGTTGGAGTCCTTGCGACTGACTCTGGTTTGTCGACGGGTAATGGCACTTACCATGTAACTCGGTTTATTGGGGTCGAATTGCTCAATGTCCTTTACAAAGGAGTCAATCTGGCGCATATGAAGGCCAGGGGAATGGTTCTTTTGGGTCCTTTGGGGAGGTTCACTCTCTGAGCTACCTGATGATGAGTTTGATGGAGGGGGATACCTCATATGGTACTCATCTGTTAGGGTTTTGCTGGGATACAAACCTGGGTCGCTGGTGTGATAATCCAGCAAACCCCCACTAGGCCACCAGGGGGATGACTCAAGTGCAGAGGTGTGAGGCGAAAGTAGAGTATCAAAAACAGTTTATTTACAATATTTACAATCCGAGGGAAAAAACCAAAAGGAAAATCCAAAAGCTCAGTAGATAAACAAAATAAAAATATCCCAAGGTTCAATGTCCAAAAAGAGAAAAGACAAAAAAAGCAAATGCCCAGAAGATTCAAAAATGTAAAGTGCAAAGTCCAAAAAACAAAATACCAAAAAACACTAGGAGATAAACAAGGTACACGGGACAGAGGTAACTTAGCCAAGAGCAGCATAGCATAAAGACTCCATGACAAGGGAACAAACAGAGGGGTATTTATAAACAAGCTAATTAAGGAACAGGGCGGGGCAGGAAACAGGCAATCAAGACAAACACAAAACACAGTGGCGGCCTCTAGAGGCCAAAACAAACATGACAAGATAAACATAACAGCGGCCTCTAGAGGCCAAAACAGTCCCAGTCCTAACAGGACCCCCCCCCCAGCGCTCGAAACTAACGGTGTCCCGATGTCCCGGGGACCATAAAAAATGTCATCGGGACACAAAATTATCATATCTGGGACAATCCCGGGACAATGGAAAAAAAAACAGATCTAGAAAAAAAGTTCTACATTAATATTATTTACAAAGCCGTAACACATACGTAGACATTCACCTAATTTGTCAATTTTAATTTTAAAACGTTAACAGCGAAAAATACATAGTAGCTACACTTTCGATGCACCTGCATCCGTAGGCTACAGAGCAGCGCATTCTGTTCTAGAATCTTCGGCCGGAGTCCGCATTATATGGACTTGGAATGGAATTGCTACCGCACACGCTGCGCCGACTCTTGCCACAACAAAAATGCTGAAGTGGTTGAAGCGGACCGACCGCGGGGAAGAAACTGAAAGCCCAGACATAACGTCTCCGGGACCTTCAGGATCCAAAGTGTCATCGCCTGGTCTGCAGGCAACGCTAGCAACTGAATGAACTTAATGAGCACTGTTAGACACGTTATAAAATACAACAGGAATGATGTGGATGATATTGACGGAAGATACCGTTCAACAGAATAAGTGAGTTTTCTTGGTGTCTTTCTAGTTCAGAAAGTTTAG
This sequence comes from Neoarius graeffei, assembly GCF_027579695.1. Taxonomy (NCBI): domain Eukaryota; kingdom Metazoa; phylum Chordata; class Actinopteri; order Siluriformes; family Ariidae; genus Neoarius; species Neoarius graeffei. The sequence continues at coordinate 118,915,728 of NC_083570.1, read as the reverse complement.
TCAGTCAGCAGCACAACTAGGCTCGGACCTGCCACTATGCTGATGGTGCTAACGTTTGCACCCGGCAGCGAAAGTTCATAAAATGGATAACGGAAAGGTCATAAAATGGATAACGGAAAGTTCATAAAATGGATAACGGAAAGTTCATAAAAATGGATAACGGAAAGTTCATAAAAATGGATAACGGAAAGTTCATAAAATGGATTACGGAAAGTTCATAAAAATGGATAACGGAAAGTTCATAAAAATGGATAACGGAAAGTTCATAAAAATGGATAACGGTAATGGATAACGAAAAGTTCATAAAATGGATAACGGAAAGTTCATAAAAATGGATAACGGTAATGGTGAAAATTATAAGTTGGCCTTATAAGTGCCAACAGATATTCAAGGTATAAGTAGATGAAATGAACATAAAAGGGGTCTTATTTTCAACTAAAGTGTACTGCAGATGTAGGGAGTTGAAACATTTTCTGAATGAGCTAGTTGGCCCCTTTAAATAAACGGGTATCTATTCATACAGCGAGATCGCCAAAGTTTAATAAACTGAAAATGCAATAACTGTAATTTTGAAGTAGATGATGTATAGGACATGTGTCGCTTGTGTCTTGTGACTTATTGTAAAAATGATATAAAGGGTTCAAAATCGCATAGTTACAAATATAATAGTAACTTCATATGATGGGCGGCACGGTGGTGTAGTGGTTAGCGCTGTCGCCTCACAGCAAGAAGGTCCGGGTTCGAGCCCCGTGGCCGGCGAGGGCCTTTCTGTGTGGAGTTTGCATGTTCTCCCCGTGTCCGTGTGGGTTTCCTCCGGGTGCTCCGGTTTCCCCCACAGTCCAAAGACATGCAGGTTAGGTTAACTGGTGACTCTAAATTGAGCGTAGGTGTGAATGTGAGTGTGAATGGTTGTCTGTGTCTATGTGTCAGCCCTGTGATGACCTGGCGACTTGTCCAGGGTGTACCCTGCCTTTCACCCATAGTCAGCTGGGATGGGCTCCGGCTTGCCTGCGACCCTGTAGGGCAGGATAAAGCGGCTAGAGATAATGAGAGGAGATGAGACTTCATATGATAATATTAACCACTGGTTATTTCAGAGAGGAAAAAAATGGGGACACTTTTGCTTCCATTCGGGACAATACAACACAGAATTCGGGACCACTGGGGGACACAAAGAAAAAAAGTTAATTTCGAGCCCTGCCCCCCCCCCCCCCCCCCAGGAGTGTCTCCTGACGTTCCCAGGGCGATCCGGATGGGCCGAATGGAAGTCCCGACAGAGTCCTTTATCTAAAATGTCCCGGGCGGGGACCCAACAGCGTTCCTCATGGCCATAGCCCTCCCAGTGTACCAGATATTGAAACCCGCCGCGGACTCGGCGGGAGTCAAGCAAGCGATGAACAGTGAACACAGTCTGACCCTGGAAGATGCAGGGGGTGGGGTATTCCTAGGGGCAGGGGCATACGTGGACGTCAGTACGGGCCGCAACAGGGAAACATAGAATGTGGGGTTGATCTTCAGAGTCCGGGGCAACTGGAGCTGGTAAGCAACAGGGTTCACCCTGCACACCACCTTGAAGGGGCCAATGTAGCGAGGAGCAAGCTTGCGGTTCTCCACCTACAGCGGAAGGTCCTTGGTGGACAGTCAAACCCGCTGCCCAGGGCGGAAAGTGTGGGCAGGTCTTCTATGGTGGTTGGCTTGAGTCTGGTTGGTTCTGGAGGTCTGGATGAGGGTCCTCCTGACCTTGCTCCAGGTCTTGCGACACCATCTCACATATTGGTTGACCGATGGCACCCCCGTGTCCTCCTCCTGGTCTGGGAACAGAGGTGGCTGGAACCCGAATTGGCATTGGAACGGTGACAGCTTGGTAGCCGATGACTGCAGGGTGTTGTGGGCGTACTCTGCCCATGGCAGCCAGGTGCTCCAAAAAGTCGGGTTATCCATAGCCAGGCCTCGCAGGGTGGTTTCCAGGTCTTGGTTGAGCCTCTCCGTCTGGCCATTGGACTGAGGGTGGAACCCAGAGGAGAGGCTGGCAGTGGCTCCGATGAGCTTGCAAAACCCGTGCCACACTCGGGAGGAGAACTGGGGCCCCCAGTCAGAAACCATATCCTGTGGGAGACCAAAGACTCGGAAGACGTGATTGAACATAAGTTTAGCAGTTTCAAGGGCAGAAGGGAGCTTTCACAGAGGTATAAAGTGGCAGGCCTTGGAGAATCTGTCCACTATGACCAAAATGACAGTGTTACCTTGAGACTCAGGGAGACCCGTGATGAAGTCTACTGCCACATAGGACCAGGGACGCCGGGGAATGGTCAGCGGATGCAGGAGGCCCTGGGGATGCTGTCATGGGTTCTTGCTTCTGGTGCACACCTCGCAGGAAAGGACGAATGACCTCACTTCCTTCTCCATGCTTGGCCACCAGAAGCGTCTTCTCAGGAAGTCCAGGGTCCTCCGAGCTCCTGGGTGGGCATTGAGAGGGGAAGAGTGACCCCACTGGAGAACCTTGGCCCGGGCTTGATGTGGGACGTACAAGATGCCCGGTGGCCCTGTCCCAGGACTGGGGTCCTGGTGTTGGGCTCATCGGACGGCCTCCTCAATACCCCAGCGGACAGGGGCCACAATCCAGGACACAGGGATAATAGGCCCAACTTCGCTCTCCCTGTTGGTGGAAGCGAACAGCATGGAAAGTGCATCAGGTTTGGTGTTTTTGGAGCCGGGGCGGTATGATAGGGTAAAGTCAAACCGACTGAAAAACAAGGCCCACCTAGCCTGTCATGGATTGAGTCTCTTTGCTTGCTGGAGGTACTCCAGGTTCTTGTGGTCCGTCCAGACCAAAAATGGATGTTGCGCTCCCTCCAGCCAGTGCCTCCACTCCTCAAGGGCTAGTTTAACTGCTAGCAGTTCTCGATCCCCCACGTCATACCGGGACTCCGCAGAACTCAGGTGGTGGGAGAAGTATGCGCAGGGGTGCAACCTTCCTTCCGAGCGTTGAGAGAGGACTGCGCCGACGCTGCTGTCCGAGGCGTCCACCTCGACGATGAAGGGTTGCGAAGGGTCCAGGAGGACCAGAATGGGTGCCATGCAGAAGCGGTGCTTGAGGTCTTTAAACGCCTTTTCCGCCTGAGGAGACCAGACATATGATCCACCTGTCCCTTTGGTGAGGTCCGATATGGGCGCTGCTACAGAACTGAAGTTCCTGATAAACTTGCGGTAGAAGTTAGCGAATCCTAAGAACCACTGAACCTCTTTGACGGACTTGGGGGTGGGCCAGTCCCGGACGGCCAGGGTCTTGGCTGGATCCATCTGGAGTTGGCCCGTCCGTACAATAAAACCCAGAAAGGAGACCTTGGGAACATGAAATTCACATTTCTGGGCCTTAGCGAACAGATTGTTCTGTAGCAGCCTCTGGAGAACCTGGCGGACATGGTGGAGGTGCTCCTGTATGGTCTTGGAGAAGATAAGGATATCTTCAAGGTAGACAAAAACGTACTGGTTAATCATGTCCCTCAAGACGTCATTGATTAGGGCCTGAAAAACAGCTGGTGCGTTGGTGAGTCCGAAGGGCATCACCTGGTACTCATAGTGCCCAGACGGGGTGTTAAAGGCAGTCTTCCACTCATCTCCCTGTCGGATACGGATGAGGTGGTATGCGTTCCGTAAGTCCAATTTGGTGAAGACAGTGGCGCCTTGGAGCAGATTGAACGCTGTGGACATCAGCGGAAGGGGATAGCGGTTGCGTACAGTGATCTTGTTAAGACCCCTGTAATCAATACATGGCCGGAGCCCCCCATCCTTCTTGCCAACAAAGAAGAAGCCGGCACCAGCGGGTGAGGTGGATGGTCGAATGAACCCAGAGGCCAAGGCGTCCTTGATGTACTCCTCCATGGCCTTGCATTCTGGCTGAGAGAGGGAAAACAGTCTGCCATGAGGAGGGGTAGTCCCAGGGAGGAAGTCGATGGCACAGTCGTAGGCTTGGTGCGGAGGAAGAACGGTGGCCCTGCTCTTGCTGAAAACTTCCTTGAGATCCCAGTACTCTGTGGGAACTTGAGATAACTCGGTGAGATCAGGAGGCTCAGCAGGAGACACAGGAGAGCTAGAGAGCAGACAAGAGGCATAGCAAGCAGGACCCCACTCCACAACCTGGCTAGTGACCCAGTCTATACGAGGGTTGTGGCGGGTAAGCCAAGGAAGACCTAGAATAACTGGGAACTCTGGTGAAGGAATCAGGTGCAGGGATATCTCTTCCTTGTGACCTTGAGACTGGAGAAAGACTGGAGAAGTAACTTGGGTGACTCTTCCATCACCTAACGCTTGGCCATTGAGGGCAGACACAGACAGTGGGACTTCAAGAGGTGCAGTCAGGACATTGATACTTTGGGTGAAGTGAACATCCATAAAGTTTCCAGCCGCTCCAGAGTCTAACAAGGCCTGACAAGAGTGGACGGTCTCACCCCAGGAGATGGAGACAGGGATGTAGACTCCTTGGCTGGGAAGTTCGGGAGAGAGGGTAGGCCCCATCACAACCCTCCCTCAGCTGGATGGGGCGGTCCTTTTCCCAAGAGCTCGGTACATGATGCTCGGAAATGGCCAGGTTTGCCACAGTAGATGCAGCACTTGTCCCTCCTTCTGCGCTCCCTCTCAGCTGTGGAGAGATGAGTACGGCCAACTTGCATGGGCTCTGGACAGCCACTGGAGGAGGTAGACGGGCTCCATGTTGAGGCAGTGAGGCTCAGGACTTGGCAGCATTCTCTAATCCTGTTGTCAAGATGAGTAGAATGTGAGATCAAAGTTTCGAGGTCACTTGGGCATCCGATAGAGGCCAGGCCGTCTTTGATGGGGTCAGACAAACCATGGTGGAAGGCTGACACCAGGGCAGTCTCGTTCCATCCACTTACTGCTGCAAGCATCCGGAACGAGATGGCGTAGTCTGCGATGCTTCCTCCTTGCCGGATGGACATGAGCTTTCTGGCTGCGTCTTTACTGATGTCTGCTTGATCAAAGACACGAAGCATCTCCTCCATAAACAGCTGGAAATCAGAGCGCTCAGGTCCCTGTCTCTGCCAGATAGCTGTGGCCCAGGCTCACGCCTTACCAGCTAACAAGGTTATCACAAAGGCAATCTTGCGGCGATCCGTAGTGTAGGTGGTAGGCTGGAGCTCAAAGGTGAGTTGGCACTGGGTAAGGAACTCCCGGCACTCACTGTGCTTGCCGTCATACCTCTGTGGTGCAGGAAGGCTGGGTTCGCGAGGTGAAGGAGGCAGCGTGGCAGGAGGCACTGGAGCGGGAGTGGATGGTGGAGCAGGAGCAGGCAGAGGAGATGGGGACAGAGAAGTCAGCTATGCCAGGGTTTTCCCAATCTGCTGAAGCAGTACCTCGTGGCGAGCAAGGGTCTCACGTTGCCTTGCAAGAGTTCATCCATGAGTGTCCATGGTAGCTCCGAAGCGTGTTAAAGCGGCCATAATTCCTTGAAGGTTAGCCGGGTAGACAGTTGAAGAAGCCTCTGCTGAGTCGGTCATGACGGAGTCTTTCTGTTAGGGTTTTGCTGGGATACGAACCCGGGTCGCTGGTGTGATAATCCAGCAAACCCCCACTAGGCCACCAGGGGGATGACTCAAGTGCAGAGGCGTGAGGCGAAAGTAGAGTATCAAAAACAGTTTATTTACAATATTTACAATCCGAGGGAAAAAACAAAAATGAAAATACAAAAGCTCAGTCGATAAACAAAATAAAAATATCCCAAGGTTCAATGTCCAAAAAGAGAAAAGACAAAAAAAGCAAATGCCCAGAAGATTCAAAAATGTAAAGTGCAAAGTCCAAAAAACAAAATACCAAAAAACACTAGGAGATAAACAAGGTACACGGGACAGAGGTAACTTAGCCAAGAGCAGCATAGCATAAAGACTCCATGACAAGGGAACAAACAGAGGGGTATTTATAAACAAACTAATTAAGGAACAGGGCGGGGCAGGAAACAGGCAATCAAGACAAACACAAAACACAGTGGCGGCCTCTAGAGGCCAAAACAAACATGACAAGATAAACATAACAGCGGCCTCTAGAGGCCAAAACAGTCCCAGTCCTAACATCATCAGAGGGGGAGAGAGAAGAGAATGAGTGTTCCTCGGTGGGATTTACCGCCGAAGACTTCTCATTCTCCTTTTTAATGTTCGTGAGCTTTGGGGGCTCCTTGAGTGCCAGTGGGTGTAATTCTGCTCCACCGGGGTTGCGGGAGGGGGCAGCAGCCTGGCACTTTGGTTTGGAAAGGGGGGGGGCGTTTGGTGATCGACTAAGAAATCTTCAGAGTCTGTGTCAGACTCGGCCCCTCTCCCAGCTACTGGCTCGGTTTCTGCCTTTGCCTCCACGGGTAGTGCCTGAAGCATCGCTTGGGCCCTGGCACACATTTTGCGACTTTCTTCCATGGTCTGGCCAGCAGCAGCTTCCAGTTCAGCTAGCCGGAGTGTATTATCGCACTTCCTTAGCAAATCATTGTTAAGCTTGAGTTCATCACGCAGGGTCTGATTCATTGCGTCTAGCTGGTCGCGGCTAGCGCACAGCTCCTTTTTCTTCCTCTGGAGCTTTTCCAGTTCCAAACGGGTATGTTGGTGATGGAGCAGAAATAACTTGCCAACCACGTGGATGGTGACGGCACCTCGTTGGGGATTCTGCACGTGCCGTATCAAGCTGGCAATCCATGCCTGACACTCACCCTGGGTTAACTGCCCAAGTTCTCCCCTTTTCTTAGGAGAGATTTCGAGGAGATCAGAGATGAGGTCAGACAGGGGTATAAGTTCCAGGGGAGGTGAGCTATCCTCCTCACTTCCTGATGTATGTGGGGAATTATGGCAGCTCATCTTGACTGCCTGGTTCGGGCACGGACCTATACTTGAGGAGCTAGTGACGTGGGCACTATTTCTCAGCCTAACCCCTTTTAATATAAAATAATGCCGTGGCTATGAGGCGACGACAGACAGGCTGTGCTCAGACAATGACAATAAGAAAACGCACAGGTGCTCCGAACCTGTGGGGTTATAATGCCGTGGCTACGAGGCGACGAGGGTACAGGCTGCATTCAGACAGCGACAATAAGAAAACACACAGGTGCTCCTAACCCGTGGGGTTTTGTTTACTACTATTCCTCTCGAAATATGCCAACTAACTATGGCAACTGTACGTGTTTCTACCAATGGCTACTGGTGGTACGGTCACTTATTCCCTACTAGCTGTGTTTACAGTATGACTGTTAGTTAAAACAACACTATCACTATGCTGCAATTAGCCCAAAATACACTCTGATATAGCCTTGGCAATTCCACTTGACTAGCCTATTACTGAGTAGAGGCCTGGAATAGCTCAACACTAAATTTATCTGTTATTGCTACAAATAATCACTGAAGCCAAAAATACCAAGCCTCACATGGGGCACCAAAATATGTAGGTGCAAATGGGCTTACCAAATCAGTCTCATGTAAAAAGGTATCAGTCTCATAAATTCATTAATCAGCAAATCAAATCAGTCTCATAAAAAGGAATCAGTCTCAAATTCATTAATCAGTCTCATAAATTCATTAACAAATGGGTGAAGGCAATTAGAGTTCTTTTCTTGGCAGAGGTTGGCACTTCAGTGAATATTGTAACAATAAACAGGACACAGTTTATTCCAAAGATACCATTTATTGAGATAGCTGACAGGAATTAGCAAACTAATACTGATCAGATATAGCAACAATAGCAGACAAGGAATAATTCAATAGAAATGATACAATATATATACACATATAAGAATCAGTAGTGTGTATGATAATTAAGGCACTAATGGTGATCAGAAGTAACAGGGTGAGTGGATGTTAAAATGTGATGGGGAAAATTACATGGTTGTGTGTGTGTCTCTGTGTGTGGAATGCTCATGGAATGCACGAGCCGTGCCAGGCCGCGCCTACAAGGAGAGCGCGTGGAAATTAAGACAAAGGAATCTGGAGTTTGAACTCGCCTTGGTTAATAAGCGAGAGAGAGTAAGAGAGAGCATGCACAATCTAACTAAAAACAGATAGTAAACAAAGTAAACCAACAACACAAGGTCTAAGACCGACCTTCATATGAATCAAAATGCGTACATTTAAATCATAAATGAATTCAAAAAAACAACACTGTTCACGTTAACTAGCTACAAGTAAAACTAACAAGCTTTGCCCAGATGCCAGCCTTACTCATTAGCGATTGGAAGTGAGCCTTCTGTTATCCATGAGAAGACGGTACTGAAGTGAGCCTTCTGATCCGAGATTGCGCAGAACGTAGATCTGGAGTGAAGATGGTTTTGCTCCTTCCGCAGCTCGTCAGCTGGAGATCCTCGGCGTCTCGTCGGGTGCCCGATGATCTAGAGAGAGTCTTGCTTATAATTTCATTGACGTTGGAGAAAAGGGGGCAGAGGGAGCCGGTTGCCTCTTTCCCTTTTTTGAAGTACTGCATAGGCTGCAGTAACTATAACCGGTTCAGTTATTATTACAACTTTGCGAAGGTCAAGCACATTGGACTTTGGCTAAAGTCCGGTATCAATAGCTGGTTCTTTGTTTTCTGTCCTTCTGTAGCGCCAAATGCATCGGCCTCTCTTTCACACATGGAGTCCACCAGAGAGGAAATCCATGGCCAGAGAGAGAGAATTTCCATTTCCTTCGCTGATTTAAAGCAGTCGTGATGTCACCATACCTGGTATCCGGTATCCTCTGTATCCAATACCGTTACAGGGAGTCAGAGAAAGGGGCGGAGCTACAACATGGCATTGAGTACAGAGATGGGTGTGTTTCAAACTGTTTGTGAAAGGGTTACAATGGTTACAGGCATAGCCGCTGTCCCTACAAACATGATCCTCATCGCTGCTGGATTCTGATTGGTCAGAAGGCATTGATTAATTTTCTATAACAGCGTGTTCTAGTACATTATCATTTCTGTAGTAACAAGTCGTTCACTGGAATTTGTACAGCAGATGCTCCACTAATACAACCCCAATTCCAAAAAAGTTGGGACAAAGTACAAATTGTAAATGAAAACGGAATGCAATAATTTCCAAATCTCAAAAACTGATATTATATTCACAATAGAACATAGACAACATATCAAATGTCGAAAGTGAGACATTTTGAAATTTCATGCCAAATATTGGCTCATTTGAAATTTCATGACAGCAACACATCTCAAAAAAGTTGGGACAGGGACAATAAAAGGCTGGAAAAGTTAAAGGTACAAAAAAAAAGGAACAGCTGGAGGACCAAATTGCAGCTCATTAGGTCAATTGGCAATAGGTCATTAACATGACTGGGTATAAAAAGAGCATCTTGGAGTGGCAGCGGCTCTCAGAAGTAAAGATGGGAAGAGGATCACCAATCCCCCTAATTCTGCGCCGACAAATAGTGGAGCAATATCAGAAAGGAGTTCAACGGTGTAAAATTGCAAAGAGTTTGAACATATCATCATTTACAGTGCATAATATCATCAAAAGATTCAGAGAATCTGGAAGAATCTCTGTGCGTAAGGGTCAAGGCCGGAAAACCATACTGGGTGCCCGTGATCTTCGGGCCCTTAGACGGCACTGCATCACATACAGGCATGCTTCTGTATTGGAAATCACAAAATGGGTTCAGGAATATTTCCAGAGAACCTTATCTGTGAACACAATTCACCGTGCCATCTGCCGTTGCCAGCTAAAACTCTATAGTTCAAAGAAGAAGCCGTACCTAAACATGATCCAGAAGCGCAGATGTCTTCTCTGGGCCTAGGCTCATTTAAAATGGACTGTGGCAAAGTGGAAAACTGTTCTGTGGTCAGACGAATCAAAATTTGAAGTTCTTTATGGAAATCAGGGACGCCATGTCATTCAGACTAAAGAGGAGAAGGACGACCCAAGTTGTTATCAGCGCTCAGTTCAGAAGCCTGCATCTCTGATGGTATGGGGTTGCATTAGTGCGTGTGGCATGGGCAGCTTACACATCTGGAAAGACACCATCAATGCTGAAAGGTATATCCAGGTTCTAGAGCAACATATGCTCCCACCCAGACGACGTCTCTTTCAGGGAAGACCTTGCATTTTCCAACATGACAATGCCAAACCACATACTGCATCAATTACAGCATCATGGCTGCGTAGAAGAAGGGTCCGGGTACTGAACTGGCCAGCCTGCGGTCCAGATCTTTCACCCATAGAAAACATTTGGCGCATCATAAAACGGAAGATACGACAAAAAAGACCTAAGACAGTTGAGCAACTAGAATCCTACATTAAACAAGAATGGGTTAATGTTCCTATCCCTAAACTTGAGCAACTTGTCTCCTCAGTCCCCAGACGTTTACAGACTGTTGTAAAGAGAAAAGGGGATGTCTCACAGTGGTAAACATGGCCTTGTCCCAACTTTTTTGAGATGTGTTGTTGTCATGAAATTTAAAATCACCTAATTTTTCTCTTTAAATGATACATTTTCTCAGTTTAAACATTTGATATGTCATCTATGTTCTATTCTGAATAAAATATGGAATTTTGAAACTTCCACATCATTGCATTCCGTTTTTATTTACAATTTGTACTTTGTCCCAACTTTTTTGGAATCGGGGTTGTAATAAATTGATTAAAAACTAGGTGCAATCATCAAAATGGTGACGCTTTCTGTAAGTTGTAAGGGGAAATGTGTTTATGTAACATTTCTGGAAGGAGTCTCCAGTGTCAGTGCTGTGTAACAGTCCGAGGTGAAGCTGTAACTTTAAGTTTTCAGACATCTTCAGGACAGAGAAGTTTACACTTTGTTTAATTAATATTAAATTGTAATCATTGGTTCTAGAGCTGTGTCCGAAAGAAAGAAATAAACTGCTCTGCTTTATCAGGTGATCAGGAGAGAGAAAATGAGGCTGTGTATTTTCTGGCAACATCCCCAACATCCAACACCACAGGTACACACACACACACACACACACACACACACTTGTTCATGTGATACTGCTTACTTATATTAATTTATATTAATTCTTATAATCAACAGATTTTTAAAAATGTCACCTTGTTAACAAAAAGTATTTTATGAGAACAGCAACGCACAATGTTAATTACAAAAGAAAGTATGTGTCCAAAAGAATTGGGACACTGTAAAATATAAATAAAAACAGAATGTGATTCTTTGCAAATCAAGGAAACCAGATATTTCACTGAAAATATGAAAAAGACAACTTTGACAATTTTAGGAGTGAGGTCAATGAGGAGCTGGGAGGCAGGCCTCACAATACTTGTGTGTTTTTATTTCTAAATGCTTTCACTTTTCAGTTACTTTAATTCTGCCAAGTATGCACTCTCTCTCTCTTTCTCTCTCTCTCGCACACACACACGTGGGGTGACATATTGTAGCGCTTTCTCTGGTTACTGGCTATCTGCAAGACACACAGAGACACACATTAATAGACAGCCAGTAATTCAACACAGGCGTAACTTGTCACATTACCTGCTGGTTCAACCTGACTCCTCACCTTTCACAGCCAATGTTTGGCCATGCCCCCGCTGCCATAACAATATATCGAATGTTGAAACTGAGAAATTGTATTGTTTATTGAAAAATATATGCTCATTTTGAATTTGATGTCAGCAACACATTTCAGAAAAGTTGAGACAGGGGTGTGTTTACCACTTTGTTGCCTCACCTCTACTTTTACCAACACTCTGTAAACATTTGGGTACTGAAGAGACCAATTGCTGTAGTGCTGAAAGAGAAATGTTGTCCCATTCTTACCTGATATACAATTTCAGTTGCTCAACAGTTTGGGGTCTCCTTTGTCATATTTTGCGCTTCATAATGCACCAAATGTTTTAAATGGGAGACAGGTCTGGACTGCAGCAGGCCAGTTTAGCACCCAGACTCTTTTACTACAGAGCCATGCAGTTTTAATATGTACAGAAAGCGGTTTGGCATTGTCTTGCTGAAAGAAGGAAGGCCTTCCCTGAAAAAGATTTCGTCTGAATGGCAGCATATTGCTCTGAAACATGTTTATATCATTCAGCATTAATGATGCCTTTCCAGATGTACAAGCTCCCCATGTCATGTGCACTAATGCCCCCTCATACCATCACAGATGCTGGCTTTTGAGCTGTGCACTGATAACAAGCTCGATGGTCCCTCTCTTTAGCCTGGAGGATGTGGTGTCCATGATTTCTAAAATGAATTTCTACTTTTGATTCATCAGACCTCGGAAGAGTTTTCCACTTTGCCTCAGTCCATCGTAAAAGAGCTCGGGTCCAGAGAAGGGGTGGGTTTCTGGATATTGTTTATATCTGTTTTTAACTTGCATTTTTGGATGCAGTAATGAAGTGTTTTCACAGACAATGGTTTTCTGCCCCTCCTTGAATCGCCACCTTATCATGGTGGAGGGCTTTAAGTGCCTCAGGGATTCTAAGACCTCTGTTGTCGGGCAATTGCCCCTGGCAGGGTCTGCCAAGGCAAACAGGCCCTAGATGAGAGTTCAGATGAAGAGCAGTTCAAAATGGACCCTTATGAAAGAAAAAACAGGTATCCGAGTACCCTCGCCTGGAGCAAGGATACCGGGGCCCCACCCTGGAGCCAGGTCTGGGGGAGGGGCTTGTCGGTGAATGCCTGGTGGTCAGGCCTATATCTGTGGGGCCCGGCTGGGTCCAGCCTGAATGAGCAACATGGAGCCACTCTCCTGTGGACCCACCACCCGCAGAAGGTGCCGTAAGGGTTCAGTGCACTGTGGATCGGGTGGCAGCCAAAGGCAGAGGCCCTGGCATACTGATCCCTGGCTGACAAAACTGGCTTTTGGGACATGGAATGTCACCTCTCTTGTGGGAAAGGAGCCTGAGCTTGTGCCTTAGTTTGAGCAGTATCGACTAGATATAGTTGGGCTCACCTCAAAGCATAGCTTAGGCTCTGGAACCAATTTCCTGGAGAGGGGTTGGACTCTCTTCTATGCTGGAGTTGCCAAGGGTGAGCGGCACTGGGCAGGGGTGGGGCTATTGGTAGCCCCCCAGTTTGGCGCACTAACATCAGAGTTCTCCCCAGTGAATGAGAGGGTCATTTGCGCTTATGCACCAAATGGTAGTTTGGAGTACCCGGCCTTCTTGGAGTCCTTGAGTGGGGTGCTAGACAGTGCACCATGAGGGGACTCCATTGTTTTACTGGAGGACTTCAGTGCTCATATGGGCAATGACAGTGAGACCTGGAGGGGTGCGATTGAGAGGAACGGCCTGGCTGATCTGAACCCGAGTGGTGTTCAGTTGTTGGACTTTTGTGCCATGCATGGTTTGGCCATAACGAACACCATGTTCGAGCATAAGGTTGTCCATAAGTGCACGTGGCACGAGGATACCCTAGGCCACAGATTGACGATTGACTTTCTAGTCATTTCATCTGATCTACGACCATATGTCTTGGACACTCGGGTGAAGAGAGGAGCAGAGCTGTCAACTGATCACTACCTGGTGGCGAGCTGGATCAGATGGTGGGGGAGGAGGCCAGACAGACCGGGCAGGCCCAAATGAGTAGTAAGGGTATGCTGGGAACATCTGGCGGAGGTTCCCATCCGTCGGATCTTCAACTGTCACATCCGGCAGAGCTTCAACTGCATACCAGGGAAGGATGGAGACATTGAGTCCGAGTGGACCATGTTCTGCACCTCCATTGCTGAGGCAGCCATGCAGAGCTGTGGCTGCAAGGTTGTTGGTGCCTATAGTGGAGGTAATCCCCGAACCTGCTGGTGGACACCTGTGGTAAGTGGAGCCGTCAAGCTGAAGAAGGAGTCCTATCTGGCTTGGTTAGCCTGTGAGTCCCCAGAGGCAGCTGACAGATACCGACGGGCCAAGCGGAATGCGGCTCTGGCAGTCACTGAAGCAAAAACAAGGGTGTGGGAGGAGTTCAGTGAGGCTATGGAAAGTGACTTTTGGTCGGCCTCGAAGAGATTCTGGCAAACCTTCTGGCGGCTCAGGAAAGGAAAACAGTGTTCTGTCCCTACTGTTTACAGTGAGGATGGAGTGCTGTTGACCTCAACTGGGGACATCATCCAATGGTGGAAGGAATACTTTGAGGATCTCCTCAATCCCACTTTCATGTTGTCCGAAGAGGACGCAGAGTCTGAGGGTGCTTGGGAGGACTCGCCCATCACAGGGGCTGAGGTTGCCGAGGTGGTTAAAAAGCTCCTCCATGGCCGGACTCTGGGGGTGTATGAGATTCGTCCTGAGTTCCTGAAGGCACTGTATGTTGTTGGGCTGTCTTGGCTGACACGCCTCTTCAACATTGCGTGGAGGTCGGGGACAGTGCCTCTGGATTGGCAGACTGGGGTGGTGGTCCCCCTTTTTAAAAAGGGGGACCGGAGGGTGTGTTCCAACTATAGGGGGATCACACTTCTCAGCTTCCCTGGGAAAGCCTATGCTGGGGTGCTGGAGAGGAGAGTCCGGTCAATAGTTGAATCTAGGATTCAGGAGGAACAATGCGGTTTTCGTCCTGGTCATGGAACACTGGACCAGCTCTTTACCCTTGCAAGGGTACTGGAGGGTGCATGGGAGTTTGCCCAATCGGTCTACTTGTGTTTTGTGGACCTGGAGAAGGCTTATGACCATGTCCCTCATGGTGCCCTGTGGGGGGTGCTTTGGGCGTATAGGATTCAGGGCCCACTACTGCAGGCCATTCGGTCCCTGTATGACTGGAGCAGGAGTTTGGTTCGCATTGCCGGCAGTAAGTCGGACTCATTCCCGGTGCATGTTGGACTCCGCCAGGGCTGTCCTTTGCCACCGGTTCTATTCATAACTTTTATGGACAGAATTTCTAGGTGCAGCCAAGGGGTGGAGGGTGTCTGGTTTGGTGGCATCAGGATCACGTCTCTGCTTTTTGCAGATGATGTGGTCCTGTTGGCTTCATCAACCTGTGACTTACAGCATGCGCTGGGATGGTTTGCAGCTGAGTGTAAAGCAGCTGGGATGAGGATCAGCACCTCTAAGTCCATGGCCATGGTGCTCAGCCGGAAATGGGTGGAGTGCCTACTCCAGGTCAGGGGGGAGTTGCTACCTAAAGTGGAGGAGTTTAAGTACCTTGGGGTTTTGTTCACGAGTGAGGGTAAGGGGGAGCGGGAGTTGGACAGATGGATTGGGGCAGCATCAGCAGTGGTGAGGATGGTAAACTGGTCTGTTGTGGTAAAGAGAGAGCTGAGCCAAAAGGCAAAGCTCTCAATTTACTGGTCCATCTATGTTCCCACTCTCACCTATGGTCACGAGCTATGGGTAGTGACCGAAAGAATGAGATTGTGGATACAAGTAGTAGAAATGAGTTTTCTCCGCAGGGTGGCTGGGCTCTCCCTTAGAGACAGGGTGAGAAGTTTGGTCATTCAGAAGAGATTCTGAGTAGAACTGCTGCTCCTCCACATCGAAAGGAGTCAGTTGTGGTGGTTCAGGCACCTTGTTAGGATACCCCCTGGACGCCTCCCAAAGGAGGTTTTCTGGGCATGCCCCACTGGGGGGAGACCCCCAGGCAGACCCAGGACATGCTGGAGAGATTACATCTCTCAGCTGGCCTGGGAATGCCTCAGTATTCCCCTGGAAGAGCTGGTGGAGGTGGCCAGGGAGAGGGAAGTCTGGGCTGCTCTGCTTAGCCTGCTACCCCCGCAACCTGGATCCGGATAAGCGTTAGAAGATGGATCATTGTTTTCTGAAGTGTTCCTGAGCCCATACAGTGATTTCCACTACAGACACGTGTCTGCTTTTAATGCAGTGTCTCCTGAGGGCCTGAAGATCACAGGCATCCAATGTCAGTTTTCAGCCTTGTCTCTTGCATACAGAGATTCCTCCAGATTCTCTCAATCTTTTAATGATATTAGGGACCACTGATGATGTGATCCACAAATTCTTTGCAGGTTTATATTGAGGAAAGTTATTCTTAAATTGTTGCACTGTTTGCCCAAGCAGTTTTTCACAGAGCAGTGAACCCCTCCCCATCTTTACTTCTGAGAGACTCCACCTCTCTGGGATGCTCTTTTTATACCCAATCATCTTAATGACCTGTTAACCTAATTACTGTTTTTTAAACACCTTTTACAGTCTTTTGTTGCCCCGTTCCAACTTTTCTGAAACATGTTGCTGGCACTAAACTCAAAATGAGCATATATTTTTCAAACAACAAACACAGTTTCTCAGTTTCAACATTTGATATGGGGCGGCACGGTGGTGTAGTGGTTAGCGCTGTCGCCTCACAGCAAGAAGGTCCTGGGTTCGAGCCCCGGGGCTGGCGAGGGCCTTTCTGTGTGGAGTTTGCATGTTCTCCCCGTGTCCGCGTGGGTTTCCTCCGGGTACTCCGGTTTCCCCCACAGTCCAAAGACATGCAGGTTAGGTTAACTGGTGACTCTAAATTGACCGTAGGTGTGAATGTGAGTGTGAATGGTTGTCTGTGTCTATGTGTCAGCCCTGTGATGACCTGGCAACTTGTCCAGGGTGTACCCCGCCTTTCGCCCGTAGTCAGCTGGGATAGGCTCCAGCTTGCCTGCGACCCTGTAGAAGGATAAAGCGGCTAGAGATAATGAGATGAGATGAGATGAACATTTGATATGTTGTAATAAAGGTCTTTGTACTATTTTCAACAAAATATAGGGTTTCCATGATTTGCAAGTCAGATGGTTCTGTTTTTATTTTAATTTTATGCAGCCTCACCCTTTTTGGAAACAGGGTTGTATAGTTGATAGTAGGCTTTAATGTAATTAATTTGTTTCTGACAGAACCTATCTGAGACTTTTTCAAACTGAAGTGCTGCTGTACTTCACTGTTTAATGCGTAATACTATATCAGGTGATGTTTATTCAAATGCTGTTATTGTAAAGTGCTACCCCTTTTACTCACCATCTGCACACACAGAGTGAGACTTTCTCCCAATATTTCTGGTTTTATCAAATTTCACTTCTTTCTTTATTTCTAGACCAGGACCAAGTTGGACAGATCTACGCCAAGATCCAGAAGCCAAAAAATAACACCTGAAATTGCAGCTGCACTTTTCTCTGTTTAGTTTGTAATCATTGGATGCTGTTATCTTGTTACTGGACTGTACTGCTTTAATAAATTCATCTTACACATCATCCCACATACAGTGGTGCTTGAAGGTTTGTGAACCCTTTAGGATTTTCTCTATTTCTGCATAAATACGACCTGAAACATCATCAGAGTTTCACACAAATCCTAAAAGTAGATAAAGAGAACCCAGTTAAAGAAATGAGACAAAAATATTATACTTGGTCATCTATTTATTGAGGAAAATGATCCAATATTACATATCTGTGAGTGGCAAAAGTATGTGAACCTCTAGGATTATCAGTTAATTTGAAGGTGAAATTAGAGTCAGGTGTTTTCAATCAATGGGATGACAATCAGATAGATAGATTCTTTATTGTCATTACATATTACTATACAACAAAACACTTTTTGAGGGCTCAGATCACAGCAGCATATCTCATCTCATCTCATTATCTCTAGCCGCTTTATCCTTCTACAGGGTCGCAGGCAAGCTGGAGCCTATCCCAGCTGACTATGGGCGAAAGGCGGGGTACACCCTGGACAAGTCGCCAGGTCATCACAGGGCTGACACATAGAGACAGACAACCATTCACACTCACAGTCACACCTATGGTCAATTTAGAGTCACCAGTTAGCCTAACCTGCATGTCTTTGGACTGTGGGGGAAACCGGAACACCCGGAGGAAACCCATGCGGACACGGGGAGAACATGCAAACTCCACACAGAAAGGCCCTCGCCAGCCACGGGGCTCGAACCTGGACCTTCTTGCTGTGAGGCGATAGCGCTAACCACTACACCACCATGTCGCCCATCACAGCAGCATACCAATAAATAAAAATAAGTCAAGTCAAGTTTATTTGTATAGCGCTTTTAACAATAAAGATTGTTGCAAAGCGGCTTTACACAATTTGAACAACTCAAAACATGAGCTAATTTTATCCCTAATCTATCCCCAATGAGCAAGCCTGTGGTGACGGTGGCAAGGAAAAACTCCCTCAGACGACATGAGGAAGAAACCTCGAGACGAACCAGACTCAAAAGGGAACCCATCCTCATTTGGGCAACAACAGACAACATAACTATAACATTAACAGTTTTAACATGAAGTCAGTTTTGTTGATGTTATAAACTCTTCATTGATGGGGACTTGAGTGCAAAACTGTTCATGACAACTGCAGTCCTAAAGTTAGCAAGTCAACTGTAGTCCTCAGCCATAAAAGCATTACTGTAAGAGTCCAGAGCATCCTCCAAGTGTGACTTTCAACTGTCCTCATGGGGCCGTCCTCCACAGGAGCGATGCAATGAGACTCCAACCAGACACAGGGCACCAGGATGGATCAGGCAGGTCCGAGGAGCAGAAAAGGTCAGCATCTCGATTCCAGGACCAACATGTAACTCAGAGGGACAGATTTGGGGTGGGGTGGGGGGGGAGAGAAAGAAAACACAGGTTGTTAGGTATGCCCAATGTCACCTGAATAAGTAGGAACAGTATACATATTGCACTGAGTACAAGCAGGGACTCCGTCAACTAACTATGACAGCATAACTAAAAGGGGAGAGCCAGAAGGTAACAGAGGCATGAGGGAGCCCCAGGACATAAAGCAGCCAGCCACTACACTGTCAACAAACTCGAGTGAGCAAGCGAGTGGGGACTGACAGCATCCATACATCCCAGTTTACCAAAACACTCTATGTCTGAGGACCCTCCAGATCTACACCTTTACCTCATAAACACCATTAACATTGTGTCTGATTCACGAACACTACTTGGAAGGCTGTTCCATAACTGTGGGGCTTTGTAAGAAAAGGCTCTGCCCCCTGATGTAGCCTTCACTATATGAGGTACCAGCAGATAACCTGCACCTTTGGATCCAAGTAGGCATGGCGGGTCATAGAGGAGCAGAAGTTCACTCAGGTACTGTGGTACGAGACCATTTAGTGCTTTAAAGGTCAACAATAGTACCTTATAATCAATACGAAATTTGATTGGGAGCCAATGCAGTGTGGATAAGACAGGGGTGATGGGGTCATATTTTCTAGTTCTAGTAAGGACTCTTGCTGCTGCATTTTGAACTAACTGGAGCTTGTTTATGCACTTATTGGAACATCCAGACAGTAAGGCATTACAATAATCCAACCTGGAGGTAATGAAAGCATGAAGTAGTTTTTCTGTGTCACGTAGTGACATTACATTTCTTACCTTAGCAATATTTCTGAGATGAAAGAAAGCTAGCCGGGTAATGTTATCAATGTGAGTTTCGAATAAAAGACTGGGGTCAATAATCACGCCTAGGTCTTTTACTGCTGCACGTGAAGAAACAGAAAGGCCATCCAGAGTTACTGTGTAATCAGAAAACTTACGTCTAGCTGCATGTGGTCTGAGTACAAGTACTTCAGTCTTGTCAGAGTTAAGCAGAAGGAAGTTAATAAGCATCCAGTGTCTAATGTCCTTTACACATTCCTCAATTCTATTAAGCTGGTGTCTCTCATCAGGTTTTGCAGAAACATACAACTGTGTGTCATCAGCATAACAGTGGAAACTACAACCCCGATTCCAAAAAAGTTGGGACAAAGTACAAATTGTAAATAAAAACGGAATGCAATGATGTGGAAGTTTCAACATTCCATATTTTATTCAGAATAGAACATAGATGACATATCAAATGTTTAAACTGAGAAAATGTATCATTTAAAGAGAGAAATTAGGTGATTTTAAATTTCATGACAACAACACATCTCAAAAAAGTTGGGACAAGGCCATGTTTACCATTGTGAGACATCCCCTTTTCTCTTTACAACAGTCTGTAAACATCTGGGGACTGAGGAGACAAGTTGCTCAAGTTTAGGGATAGGGATGTTAACTCATACTTGTCTAATGTAGGATTCTAGTTGCTCAACTGTCTTAGGTCTTTTTTGTCGTATCTTCCGTTTTATGATGCGCCAAATGTTTTCTATGGGTGAAAGATCTGGACTGCAGGCTGGCCACTTCAGTACCTGGACCCTTCTTCTATGCAGCCATGATGCTGTAATTGATGCAGTATGTGGTTTGGCATTGTCATGTTGGAAAATGCAAGGTCTTCCCTGAAAGAGACGTCGTCTGGATGGGAGCATATGTTGCTCTAGAACCTGGATATACCTTTCAGCATTGATGGTGTCTTTCCAGATGTGTAAGCTGCCCATGCCACATGCACTAATGCAACCCTCTACCATCAGAGATGCAGGCTTCTGAACTGAGCGCTGATAACAACTTGGGTCGTCCTTCTCCTCTTTAGTCCGAATGACACGGCGTCCCTGATTTCCATAAAGAACTTCAAATTTTGATTTGTCTGACCACAGAACAGTTTTCCACTTTGCCACAGTCCATTTTAAATGAGCCTTGGCCCAGAGAAGATGTCTGCGCTTCTGGATCATGTTTAGATACGGCTTCTTCTTTGAACTATAGAGTTTTAGCTGGCAACGGCGGATGGCACGGTGAATTGTGTTCACAAATAATGTTCTCTGGAAATATTCCTGAGCCCATTTTGTGATTTCCAATACAGAAGCATGCCTGTATGTGATGCAGTGCCGTCTAAGGGCCCGAAGATCATGGGCCCCCAGTATGGTTTTCCGGCCTTGACCCTTACGCACAGAGATTCTTCCAGATTCTCTGAATCTTTTGATGATATTATGTACTGTAGATGATGATACGTTCAAATTCTTTGCAATTTTGCACTGTTGAACTCCTTTCTGATATTGCTCCACTATTTGTTGGCGCAGAATTAGGGGGATTGGTGATCCTCTTCCCATCTTTACTTCTGAGAGCCGCTGCCACTCCAAGATGTTCTTTTTATACCCAGTCATGTTAATGACCTATTGCCAATTGACCTAATGAGTTGCAATTTGGTCCTCCAGCTGTTCCTTTTTTGTACCTTTAACTTTTCCAGCCTCTTATTGCCCCTGTCCCAACTTTTTTGAGATGTGTTGCTGTCATGAAATTTCAAATGAGCCAATATTTGGCATGAAATTTCAAAATGTCTCACTTTTGACATTTGATATGTTGTCTATGTTCTATTGTGAATACAATATCAGTTTTTGAGATTTGTAAATTATTGCATTCCGTTTTTATTTACAATTTGTACTTTGTCCCAACTTTTTTGGAATCAGGGTTGTAATACAATGTTTACAAATAATATCACCCAGATGTAACATATATAAAGAAAAAAGCAGTAGACCCAAGACAGAACCTTGTGGAACACCAAACTTTACCTCAGTACATCTAGAAATATCACCATTTATATCAACATACTGATATATGTAGCCAAACACAGTAAGGTGCAGTGTGTGAGTCCAAGTCTGGATCAGGCCTCCAGCAGAGCTTTTACAGCCCTGGAGAAAAAGCTATTTTGATGTCTTGCTGTTTGTGACTTTATGACCCTAAGCCAGAGGGAAGGGTGTCAAAAAGACATTGTCCAGGGTGAGTGCAGTCGGTCCTAATCTTTGTGGCTCTGTTTCTCAGCCTGGCAGAGTAGATCTGTTCTAGGGATTGGAGAGGGGCACCAATGATTTTAGATGCAGTCCTGATGATCCCCTACAGATCATTCCTCTCCTCTGAGGTGCAGCTGCAGAACCATACTATGCAATCAGGTGTGAGTGGACACCCTGTTTTATTTAAAGAACAGGGATCTATGAAACTCTGATCTTCACAACACATGTTTGTGGAAGTGTATCATGGCACGAACAAAGGAGATTTCTGGGGACCTCAGAAAAAGCATTGTTGATGCTCATCAGGCTGGAAAAGGTTACAAAACCATCTCTAAAGAGTTTGGACTCCACCAATCCACAGTCAGACAGATTGTGTACAAATGGAGGAAATTCAAGACCATTGTTACCCTCCCCAGGAGTGGTCGACCAACAAAGATCACTCCAAGAGCAAGGCATGTAATAGTCGGCGAGGTTACAAAGGACCCCAGGGTAACTTCTAAGCAACTGAAGGCCTCTCTCACATTGGCTAATGTTCATGAGTCCACCATCAGGAGAACACTGAACAACAATGGTGTGCATGGCAGGGTTGCAAGGAGAAAGCCACTGCTCTCCAAAAAGAACATTGCTGCTTATCTGTAGTTTGCTAAAGATCACATGGACCAGCCAGAAGGAAATTGGAAAAATGTTTTGTGGATGGATGAGACCAAAATAGAACTTTAAGGTTTAAATGAGAAGCATTATGTTTGGAGAAAGGAAAACACTGCATTCCAGCATAAGAACCTTATCCCATCTGTGAAACATGGTGGTGGTAGTATCATGGTTTGGGCCTGTTTTGCTGTATCTGGGCCAGGACGGCTTGCCATGACTGATGGAACAATGAATTCTGAATTATACCAGTGAATTCTAAAGGAAAATATCAGGACATCTGTCCATGAACTGAATCTCAAGAGAAGGTGGGTCATGCAGCAAGACAATGACCCTAAGCACACAAGTCGTTCTACCAAAGAATGGATAAAGAAGAATAAAGTTAATGTTTTGGAATGGCCAAAACATTAAGTCCTGACCTTAATCCAATTGAATTGTTGTGGAAGGACCTGAAGCGAGCAGTTCATGTGAGGAAACCCACCAACATCCCAGAGTTGAAGCTGTTCTGTATGGAGGAATGGGCTAAGCTTCCTCCAAGCTGGTGTGCAGGACTGATCAACAGTTACCAGAAACATTTAATTGCAGTTATTGCTGCACAAGGGGGTCACACCAAATACTGAAAGCAAAGGTTCACATACTTTTGCCACTCACAGATATGTATCACAGATATGTAATATTGGATCATTTTCCTCAATAAATAAATAACCAAGTCTTTTTTGTCTCATTTGTTTAACTGGGTTCTCTTTATCTACTTTTAGGACTTGTGTGAAAATCTGATGATGTTTTAGGTCATATTTATGCAGAAATATAAAAAAATTCTAAAGGGTTCACAAACTTTCAAGCACCACTGTACACATTTATCCTTTTGTGTTCTGGCAATAAAAGTTGCCACACATTGTTCACTTCCTTTTTTGGTGACTCAGCTGGAAACTTTTACATCATGAAGTGTTTTGTGTAATTCTCTGATATAATTATAGACTATGACACACAACCTCATTGTTGGTGCATCCTGGAAAAAAAGCCTGAATCTCTGTCCTTACAAAACAGTTGAGCTCAGATTTTTTTTTTGTTTGTATCATATATCAGAAAAAAGACTTTAGGAACATTCATCTTAACTGTGTCATATGGTCTTCTTTTTTTTTTTTCAAGTGACTCACTGTGTCTGTAAATATTCAGCTGATGGTTCTGTGCCTTCGTCTACAGACCAGTGCTGAGTTTCCCAAAAGCATTGTAGCACAAAGATCATCATTAAATGGTCGAGCGAGCAGCACAATGAACACTCTCTCTCCTAGTTAAGATGCTCTTAGCATTAAGAGGCTTTTTGGAAACCCACCCAGATGAGTCAGTGAATCTGATTCCCCTGGAATGAACCTCATTAAGTAGAAGGTGAAGGTACAGACTGCGCCTCTGTCAGTGTGATCTGCATGGGTTATTGTCTCTCAGTCAATTTTCATGTTGAAATCAAACTTGATGTAAACAATAAGAAGCATGTGTTGCTGAAGTAAACTATCAGAGGTGTTCAGGAAAACACAAATTCATCGTGCTTATTTTAATGATGGTCTCATTCACCACTAAGTATATTACAACCTGGTCCAAGTCTTGGCATTTTGAAGTCACAATTCAAACAAAACACAAACTAACCAGTTAAAGTCATATCACATGAATTTTATTATAAATATATCAAAATGACAATCCAGTGTGAGCAGTATTTTAATTCTCAGTTACTTTATGTTCAATGCTTTAAAGAGCAGGAGGAAGTAATTATTTAAGGTGTATGTACAGAACCTTTCAATAATAATCATTAGGGATCTAATGATACACTCATTAAACACATGATTCGATTCAATTTGATTGTTTTGTAACAAATTATAGAATGCTTTTAGTAAATTACAGGAAGGTTTTTTTTTCTTAAATAACTCCAGTATGTTTTCAATAATCACTGTACATTTTTAGTAAATTACAGAAGGCTTTTATTAAATTACAGTGATTTTATGCAAGTATTACTTTGTAAACTGCAGTAGGTTTTTATTAAATTAAATCTGTAGTAAACCACAGTCAGATTTTAGTATAGTATTTTGTTAAGTAGTTTAGTAAACTACATCATGTTTTTTTAATAAACTATAGCAAGCTTTTAGTAAATTGCAGTGTGTTTTAAGTAAACTACAGTATGTTTAAGTAAGGTTCTAGTTTATTACAGTGTGTTCTTTAATATACTACAGTAATGTTTTAGTAAGTTACAGAATTCTTTAAAGAACTCGAGTAAAGTTTGAGCAAATTACAGTATGTTCTTTAAGTAAACTACAGTAAAATTTAAGTAAATTACAGTATTGTTTTAAAGGGCTGATGACATGAACATGACTCTATGCAATTTCTTAAATAAACTATACAACATGGCAAACGTTAGATTTCTGTTATAATTACGTGAAAAGAAGCTGTTGTTACGCAAATATCCAACTTTTAATTGCAAGAAAACTGGGTCCGTGGCTCGCGGCCATGTTGTGACGTCAGCGGGAGAACACGCTGCGGTTCACTGGCTGTTCTACTCATAGACATCTTATGGTTCTACTCAATGGAAATGGCGCATGAACACGCCGGTGAACTCTCTAGTGCTAGCTCTTCCTCTTCTGGGAGTCTAGAATTGTGTTGATCTCTTCCGAATAGAATCTATGATAAGCCTACCCTCTTTACCCTTTGCCTCTCGTTGCTAGGTGGCAGTTATATGAAAGCCGCGAGCTTTCACAAGCAAATACATGACTGATATCATGCCGACTTTATGATTACATTTATGATTATCATGTAGAATCTATAGCTCTACGTACCTTTATCTTACGTCGTTTCACAACACATGTTCTGACAGGAGGACTGTCTTTGGATCCGGCATAGCTACTAGTAGACCCCCTCCGGAATACTGGCAGTGTTGCCAGATTGGGAGGTTTCCCGCCCAGTTGAGCGGTTTCAAGTGCATTTTGGTGGGTTTTGAACATATTTTGGGCTGGAAAACTTCAGCAGTATCTGGCAACACATACTGCTGACGTTTTCCAGCCCAAAATATATTCAAAACCCACCAAAATGCACTTCAAACTGCTCAACTGGGCGGGAAAAATCCCAATCTGGCAACACTGTGTAGGCACTGCTGATGGTAGTAACACACGTTTGTGCTGAACTGAACACCCA
This sequence comes from Neoarius graeffei, assembly GCF_027579695.1. Taxonomy (NCBI): domain Eukaryota; kingdom Metazoa; phylum Chordata; class Actinopteri; order Siluriformes; family Ariidae; genus Neoarius; species Neoarius graeffei. The sequence continues at coordinate 118,890,427 of NC_083570.1, read as the reverse complement.
AGAGATTCTTTTAAGCTGGGAAGGGTGTCAAAACAATCCAAGTCGAAGTGTTCAGAGCACAGGACGGATGTTGGTGAGGGCTCCCACTTGTCACGAGTGCGCCTGACTTGCTTCACCCACTTCGCATGCAGCTCGGGATCTCTGGGAAACTTGAATAAACTTACCCCATCCTTGTAGGTTTTGGAGCAAAAGCCGGCAACACAACGCGAAGGCATAATAACTATATATATATATATATGTATATATATATATATATATATATATATATATATATATATATATATATATATATATATATAATGTATAATAATAATACTAATAATGACAAACTGAACACCTGTCGCATCAACAATAAACTGGTAAGTTAGGAGGAAGGTTCTTTCGCTGACGTCATATAGCTCCTCCTCCTCCTCCGTCTCCTGGGTGCTGCAGCCCTGTCAAATTTGCCCAAATAGCCGCGTTTTTTATCATAACTTGTAAAATAGGCGCCTTTGTGAATTAATATATGGATCATCGGGAATTACTTTTTATGTTATAAAACATCGCTAAAGATGTCAAAAACGTGTCATCAGCACTTTAATAAACTAATGATTTAGTAAATTACAGTATGTTCTTTAATAAACTACAGTAATGTTTTAGTAAGTAAGTACATAAGTTTAGTAAGGGATGTTTGTGTGTGTGTGTGTGTGTGTGTGTGTGTGTGTGTGTGTGTGTGTGTTAAAAGAAAACTAGAGTAAATTTTTAGCAAATTACAGTTTTTGAAAAAAAAACTACAGTCATGTTTTAGTAAATTACAATGTTTTTAGGTGAACTACAATAAAGTTTTAGTAAACTGCAATGTTTTTTTAAAAGAAAGCTATAGTGATGTTTTAGTAAATTACAGTATTTTTAAAGAACTCTAGAATAAAGTTTGAGCAAATTACTGTATTTTATTTAAGTAAACTACAACAAAGTTTAAATAAATTACAGTTATTTTAATAAACTAAACATTTAGTAAATTACAGTATGTTATTACATAAGGTTCTAGTAAATTACAGTATGTTGTTTAATAAACTACTGTGATAGTGACTAAATACATATGTTTATTAAATAATGTTTTGTGTTTTTTTTAAAAAAACTAGAGTAAAGTTTTAGCAAATTACAATTAAAAAAAAAAGAAAACTACAGTCATGTTTTGGTAACGTACAAAGTTTTTTAGGTAAACTCCAGTAAAGTTTTAGTAAACTGCAATGTTTTTTTTTTAAAAGAAAGCTACAGTAATGTTTTAGTAAGTTACAGTATTTTTAAAAAACTCTAGAGTAAAGTTTGAGCAAATTACAGTATGTTCTTTAAGTAAGCTACAGTAAAGTTTCAGTAAATTTCAGTATTGTTTTAATAAACTAAAGATTTAATAAATTGCAGTATGTTGTTTAATAAACTACAATTAATGTTTTTGTAACTTAGTACAAAGGGATGTTTTGTGTTTTTTAAAGAAAACTAGAGTAAAATTTTAGCAGCTTGCAGTTTTTAAAAGAAAACTACAGTCATGTTTTAGGAAGGTAAAAAAAAATAGGTAAACTACAGAAAAGTTTTAATAAACTGCATTGATTTTTAAAAGAAAGCTACAGTAAAGTTTTAGTAAATTACAGTATTTTTAAAGTAAGCTACAGGATGGTTTTAGTCAACTTAGTAAATAACAGCACAACTCTGTAAATTACATTAAATCTTTAGTAAATTACTGTGACTTTCTTGCAGCACTTTCAGAAAAATACAGTACATTTTTAGTAGTTTTTTTAAATAAATTACTGCTTGTTTACAGCCAAGAATTACCATGAAACTACTGACATCACAATAATGCTTACAATAAATGGTGTTTTTTCACTGTACAATATTTTACTGTAAACTTGTGAATTTTATGGTGAATATTTCACAGTCTAAGACATGCCCTTACATCAGTCAGGACAGAATAACTAATTAGGTTCTGGTAGTGTTGTAGTCAAGACCACCTAAACTGAGACCAGGTCATGACCAAGACCAGAGTGTATCGAGACTGAGACTTTGAGGGGATGAAACCAAGTCAAGTCGAGGACCAGTGCATTTAAAATAACTTTTACATCCACTCACAGTAATGATGTTAATAAATAAATCAGACAATGCACAGGCTATTTAGTGAAATTCCTACAGTTGTGCTCTTGATCAGCCTAGAAATAAAATCGCCATACTTCTATGTCTGAGACTGAGACAAAAGTGGTCTTGAGACAGAGACTGATCTCAAATACTACAACGTTAGTTTCTGGATTACAAAGACACAAGAAATTAAAAATAATACATTTGTAAGATGTCTAAGCAGAAGAGTGTTTCTGAAGTACTTGATGGAAACAGAAATGACTATTTCAGTCTGCAGTTACGTAATGATGAACGCACACGCCTAGCAGCATGTCCTTTCGATTACGTTCATTATGTCTTATATTAAATATAGTTAGTTTTTGTTTTGTTTTTTTCTTTTTTATCAGACATCTAATTTTTGGGTTTGTTTACCTGACATGTTTCGACGTACAACTTCCGTCTTCCTCAGAGTGTCACCGGATGTTATTGGTGACGCATCTTTTATCAGCTGCTGTTTCTGAAGGCGTGGCCTTCCTGTCTGGTTTGACAGGTCGGTCACGCCTTATACTGTCTGTTCGTCCCCTGCAAGATGTCACTCCAGGAATGGGAGAGCATGTATGCTCCCTCATCCCGGTTGATGGTCCTCGGGCTTCGCTTACGGATCTCCATGGCCTCCCTGATCCAGCGCTGATGTTTGTTATCTTCTGTCCAGATGACTCTGGCATTCCCCCAGTCCATAATGTGATTTTCCCTTTTGCAATGTTCTGTTATAGCTGACTTATAATTTTCCTGTTGTGCCTTTTCTTTTATTGTTCGGGTTTGTCTTGTAGCTGTCTCCTTTTCGCACTCTTTCTTATGTTCATTTTTTCTTGTGTTGAAACTCCTTCCTGTCTCTCCAATATAAGTTTTATTGCATAATTGACATGGAATCTCATATATGGTGTTGCATCTGTTGTCCGGATGTATTCTGTCTTTGGGATGAACCAGGATCTGACGGAGTGTTGTGTGTGGTTTGACAGGTGTGTTAATGTTGTGTTTCCTCATTACTCTTTGAATGCGTTCAGTTATTCCCCTGATGTATGGTAATGTAACTACTCCCCTGTGTTCTTGTTTGTTAGTTTGTTTTTTCTCTTTCTTCTGTGTTTTGTTGTTCTTAACCTGTTCCACCCCTTTTGATATTGCCCATTGTGGATATTGACATGCCTTCAGTGCGTGTTGTATATGTTGTTCCTCCTGTTCTTTGTCCTGTGGATCTGTAATTATTGCTGTGCGTTCATGTAATGTTCTGACTACTGATATTTTGTGCATTATGGGGTGTTCGGAAGTCCAGTTTAAATATTGGTCGGTATGTGTGGGTTTTCTGTGTACTTTTATTTTGATGTCCCCATCTTCTGTGTGTTGTATTTTTAAATCCAAAAATGCTATTGACTGCTCTGTTTCTTCTTCATGTGTGAATTTTATATTACCGGTATTGTCTATGGTGTTGAGATGGTCGGTGAGCTGTTGAGTGTGTCCCCTCTTTACTTTTTCCAATATGTCGTCCACATACCGTTTCCAGAGTGTTGGTCTGTATTCCGCTGGTATTGTAGTGAGTGCTTTCTGCTCCAGATCCTCCATGAAAAAACCGCACATGATGGCTGATAGTGGGTCTCCCATGGCAAAACCTTCCTTCTGTCTGTAGATTGTATTCCTGAACTGAAAGTATGTAGATGTGGCGATGAATTGAAGGAGCTGAGTGATGTCTTGTACGGTGAGGTTTGTGCGTTTCTTGAGCGTCCTGTCGGTTTTTAATTTATCTTGTACTATCTGTATGGTGGCTTCCGTGGGTGTTCTGGTGAAAAGAGATATGACATCATGTGAAATGAAAACTTCGTCTTGCTGCATTTTGATGTTTTTTAGTTCTTCTGCCAGATGTTTTGAGTTTTTGCAGTGTTGGTCTGTGAGTCCTAGTAATGGTTTAATTATTTCGGTGAGTGCTTTTGATAAGTTGTATGTGACTGAACCAATGCTATCTACTATGGGGCGTAATGGTGTTCCTGGTTTGTGTATTTTTGGTGTACCGTAAATCCTGGGGATGACATTGGCTGTGGGTACTAAATGATTGTAATCCTGCTTATCTATTTTATTTTCATCGAGTAGTGGTTTTAGTAGTGCTTTATTTTATTTATTTTTATTTTACTTTTATTTGTTATAGAGGGACATTGTACATTAATTGACATTTTACAGAGAAAATGTAAATGCACCCAATTATAGCCAAAAGGCTAATTTCCATTGGTAGTCCCCCTGCCAGAAGGAACATGGCAGTTACCTATCAATTAAAAGAATAAATTACAAAAGGAGCAAGCAAAAAAATAAAACAATTACAACAAACAGCACCCCCCCCACACACACACACACACATTCACACACCAGAGATACACAACACACACACACACGCAATAGAGGAGCCTGAGGTACTCACATACACACACACACACACACACACACACACACACACACACACACACACACATCTCCACAACACAGCTATATGCACCAGAGGCTCACACACACACACACACACACACACACACACACACACACACACACATACACACACATCAAAAGTACACACCCTCCCCCCTTCCTCCCCATCCCCCTACACACACCCACACAGCACCCACACACACACACTCACTCATACTGATACAACATCTCATAAACTAATGCTGACAGACTTGGTTGTCTATCAGCCATTTCTTTAATCTAAATTTAAATGAACTATAAGAACTGGACTCACTTATACTTTGTGGGATTATATTCCATTCGCTAGCTGCTTTATAAGTGAAAACTGCCTGACCAAAAGTTGATTTCTTGAAAGGCACTACACGATCACCTCTAGCAGCCCCTCTAGTAACACTGGTTACAGATGATCTAAATTGCAAGAGGCTGCAAAGTGGTGGTGGGGCTAAGCTTTGTCTGATTTTATATACAAGACAACAATTTTTAAATAGAACAAGATTATTCCAACTCAGAAGCCTATATTTATTAAGTATTATACAGTGATGAAAGGATCTTGGTTTTTTATCTAGAATTTTGACAGCTTGTTTATATAGAGATATTATCGGCTTTAATGTTATGGAGTTTGCAGTACCCCATGTTGGCAGACAATAGTTAATGTGTGATATTATAAGAGAAAACATATACATCTTTGCAGCCTCTGTTGACATACAATTTCTAAGGTGCCTAAAATTTGCAAGTGTGAAGTTTATGATCCTTTTCACCTTTTTAACATGATGCTTGAAGGTCAGGTTACTATCCAAGATGATACCTAAATATTTATATTCATTAACTATTTGAATTCTTTGCCCTGAGATGAAAACGTCAGGCTCATTGTAAGATTTTTTTGTTTTAGCAAAGAACATGACAACAGTTTTTGAAGTATTAAGTTGTAGATGACAATTATTCAACCAATTTGAAACATTAATCATAACTTTTGTAAGCTGAGCTGCAACCTCAGAATGATTCTTACCTTTAACAAAAATTACAGTATCGTCTGCATACATAAGGATCTCACAACCTTGGCACACAGATGGGAGATCATTTATATACAGACTAAAAAGAATTGGACCCAGAATAGAACCTTGGGGTACCCCTGTTATAAGATCCTTAATGGAGGATTTTGTATTTTGTATTTTAACACATTGTGAACGATTAACAAGATATGATTTAAACCAATTTGATGTATACTGAGAAAAATTAAACTGAACAAATTTTGACTGAAGAATGTTATGGTCAACCGTATCGAACGCTTTCCGTAAATCCAGAAATATTGTCCCAACCACCCCGCCACTGTCTATTAGAGACTTAACTCTTTCAATGAAATAGACAGTTGCTGTTTCCGTTGAGTGGTGTGCCCTAAACCCATGCTGCATCGGATGTAGGCATTGGCTAGAATTTAGATAACGCACTAGTTGGTCTGCCACTAACTTTTCTATAACTTTAGACATAACAGGGAGAATACTTATTGGTCTATAGTTTGAAACTAACTGCGGGTCATCATTCTTAAAGATGGGAACAACAACTGCAGGCTTCCAATATTGGGGGAAGCTCCCTTGAGTCAAAGAGATATTTACGATATGAGTGATTGGTTTTATCAATGGGCCTGCACACTCCCTGATCATTGCAGAGTCCATTTCATAGATATCTTTTGAGGATTTAGGTTTCAGTAAATCAATCACTTTAAGTACTTGTTCTTCAGAGACTCTTTCAAAATTGAAACTGCGTCCTGTCTTTGATTCCTTGACATCATATTGCTGGTGCAAGGAAAAACTATTGGCAATAGAAGCTATAGAATCTACAAAATAATGATTTAATGCTTCAGCTACATCTATTGCCTCATTTGTAAGAGTATCATTGATCATCAGTTGGATCTGTTTTCTAGCATCATTTTGTCCAGATAGTTTCTTTAATTGCTGCCATGTAATTTTAGAATTTCCCTTATTAGTTGCTATTATGTCAAGAAAGTAATTTGCCTTAGCTTTTCTAAGTTCCTTTGTCACCTTATTCCTAATTGATGTAAATTTAAGCCTGTCAGTTGTCAATTTAGACTTCAGTGATGCTTTTAGGGTCTGATCGCGTTCTTTCATCATTTGTAATATATTCTCATTTAGCCATGGGAGGGGAGCCCTTTTATTTTTATTTCTAGTCTTTTGTGAGAATTCTTTAATTAGTTTATGCAGTTTATCCACTAAATACCGGCTAGTAAAATCCAGATTATCTGATTTCATTAATTCATCCCATTTTATATTCTGCACAGCTTTTTTAAAATCTTCCTTTTTATTATTTGGTATCTTCCAATACTCCATGCTCTGTGCAGAACCAGACCCCATCCTTCCATTTACTTTTCTAGCTAATAAGATCAGATTATGATCAGAGAGTCCAGTCATAATGTTATACGATTTAATTATTCTTTCAGATTTATTACTAAAAATTAAATCAATTTGTGTACTAGAGGAATTAGTTATTCTAGTTGCTCCACTAATCACTTGTGTTAGATTAAAACTGTCAGTTACTTGTTTCAGTTGTTTTCTTGCAGACTTATCTTCCCAATTCACATTCAGATCTCCTATTACAATCACCTCTCTATTGAAGTCACACTGCTGCAACATGTCTCTAAGTTGTTCATAGAAACCAACATTTGATGAGGGCGGACGGTAGATTACAATTAGAGTTAATGACATTTCTGGCGAGAGTACAATATTTAAACACAAACATTCAAGTTCACATGCTATATCTTTGATTACATTACATCTAATTGTGTCTTTTACATAGCACATAACTCCTCCACCTTTTCCATGTTTACGATCATTTCTAAAAATGTTAAAACCAGGCACATTAATAGCCGCATGTGGTGAGTTGTCCTTTAACCAAGTTTCAGATATTGCGAGGAAATCCATATTTGAATCCTGTAAAACATGTTGTATTTGTTCGCATTTAGAAAGAATACTTCTTATATTTATGTGACCACCTAAGAGTCCTTTTGGTTTACTACGTACGTCCCAAATTAATCGAGAGTTGTTTACGGTGTTAAAAACTTTCCATTTACGATGCTTAGTTATGGCTTTATTTATTCGTCGTTTTGACCTAGTTGCCCGTAGGACTTCAGTTACCACATCCCCATGATTAACAATATCCTCCAAGCGCTGCGTTGTTGTTTCATTCTCCGTCTGTCCAAGGATGGCTGCTGCTTCGGCCTCTATGTTTCCCCTCCACGAGCACCTCGACTCTAGAAGCCAGTCTTCAGAGGCACGTTCAATCCCGTCTGCTCTTCTGATCTTGACCTCGGCCAATGTCTTCGCATCTCCCATGGATTTTAAATCAGCAGAAATATCCGCGTTAATTGAAATGCAACCAAACCCGACGGAAGAACCCCGCTCCACCGAGCTTACCTGAGGGATCACCGCGGTGCTCATGATGTTGTTTTCAGGTAGGCCTGTTAGTCGTCTGCTTTGCTGGATTCCATGTTGGTCTCTCATTTCACAAGTGGGAGATGGACCGGGACACCGATGTATATCCCCGGACATCAGAAGGCAGATGGCAATTATAGCTGCCTCGAAGCTTTGGCGTTTAGATGCGGTTTTGATCGTTTTCCTACCATGACGTTCAGAGGCTACCGCTTGCCAACTAGGATACACTAAAGTGGACAGCAGCGTGAGGTTGCCATAGCCAAAATGTTTGTGATTAGATTTACCGAGTTTACCGAGCTTTAAGTTTCTTTTTCTTGTCTTCTGTTGGGTCTTTTTTTAATATTTCAAATGCGTTGTCGCTGAGTAATTCATTCATTTTTCGTTCATATTCATCAGTGTCCATAATAACTACTGTTCTGCCTTTATCTGCTGGGAGGATTGTGATATCTTTATTTTTTGCTAATGTTCTCATGGCTTTGGCTTCCTGTTTTGTGATGTTTCTGGGTGGTGGTTTGGCCGTTTTCAGTATACCAGCTATTGCGTTTCTTAGTGCTGCTTTTTGTCCCTGATCCTGTATTTTCTCACATGCTAATTCAGTTGCCAGAATGAATTCATCGTGAGGTATATTGTTCGGTGTGACAGCGTAGTTGAGTCCTTTTGCTAATATACTGCGTTCTGCTTGTGAGAGTTTGTACCTTGATATGTTATGAATCCATTTGTCGTTGATGTGTGCGTGCTCCGGTTCTGCCTTCTTTTTCTGTGCGATGAGTTTGTCCAGTTTTCCTATTTGTCGGGTTTTTGTCTCTGTGAATTCCTGTTCGTGTATGTCTGCCAAGTGTCCGTGTATTGCCATTTCCATTTCCTTGTTTTGGGGAAACCGGCATTTGAAAGTTTCCGTCTCCCTATGTAGTTCGCTGTTGATATTATTTAGTTTATCCGTTGTGCACCGTATCCGTTCTTTTACCAGAGTCATCCGCACTTTCCTGATAATCTTTTCCGCGTTTCTGGTTGGAATCGGGTTCTTGATGTTCAGGCTGGCCGGTACGACTTCCTCATCCCGGCAGCGCAGATTGAATCTCAGGTGATTCCTGTAGCATGCCCGTTTCCGTGTCAATCGCTCTAGGCGGCGAAACTCCTTGATGCTTTCGTCTCCGTAACTAATTCTTAATCTTTCGATTACGTTCATTGTGTCTTATATTAAATATAGTTAGGTTTTTTTTTTTTCTTTTTTATCAGACATCTAATTTTTGGGTTTGTTTACCTGACATGTTTCGACGTACAACTTCCGTCTTCCTCAGAGTGTCACCGGATGTTATTGGTGACGCATCTTTTATCAGCTGCTGTTTCTGAAGGCGTGGCCTTCCTGTCTGGTTTGACAGGTCGATCATGCCTTATACTGTCTGTTCGTCTGTTCGTCCACAATGGGCAATATCCAAAGGGGCGGAACAGGTTAAGAACAACAAAACACAGAAGAAAGAGAAAAAACAAACTAACAAACAAGAACACAGGGGAGTAGTTACATTACCATACATCAGGGGAATAACTGAACGCATTCAAAGAGTAATGAGGAAACACAACATTAACACACCTGTCAAACCACACACAACACTCCGTCAGATCCTGGTTCATCCCAAAGACAGAATACATCCGGACAACAGATGCAACACCATATATGAGATTCCATGTCAATTATGCAATAAAACTTATATTGGAGAGACAGGAAGGAGTTTCAACACAAAAAAAATGAACATAAGAAAGAGTGCGAAAAGGAGACAGCTACAAGACAAACCCGAACAATAAAAGAAAAGGCACAACAGGAAAATTATAAGTCAGCTATAACAGAACATTGCAAAAGGGAAAATCACATTATGGACTAGGGGAATGCCAGAGTCATCCGCACAGAAGATAACAAACATCAGCGCTGGATCAGGGAGGCCATGGAGATCCGTAAGCGAAGCCCGAGGACCATCAACTGGGATGAGGGAGCATACATGCTCTCCCATACCTGGAGTGACATCTTGCAGGGGACGAACAGACAGTATAAGGCGTGACCGACCTGTCAAACCAGACAGGAAGGCCACGCCTTCAGAAACAGCAGCTGATAAAAGATGCGTCACCAATAACATCCGGTGACACTCTGAGGAAGACGGAAGTTGTACGTCGAAACATATCAGGTAAACAAACCCAAAAATTAGATGTCTGATAAAAAAGAAAAAAAAAAAACTAGCAGCATGTCATTCTAGATTCTTTACTTGCTCAAATTATTCTCCATTTTGAAATCAAACTCATTTGAACTTAGAATAGTTTGGTAGACAGCAGACAATGTTGGTTCTCACTTTGACCTCTGTCCTACTCTTTGTCACCTTATACACGGCTGAGTGTGGTAAGTAAACCATAATGCACTTTTACACAGTGTTCACCTGTACATTTATTTATTATTTAGCCATTTTGTGAATCATTGTGTCATAAATATGATAAATAGCAGTGAGCAAAAGTCCAATGTGTGCCATCGTTAATAAACAATTTATGAAGTGATAGACTATTTTACTTTTATCTTTTATATTTATTGTCATTATATAAAATTTTTCTCTTGTTTTTGCTATTTTGTATTCTTAAATAGATACGGTATGTAAATGCTAACACAGCTCAACTCTGTTAAACTGCCATGCAAGTGTGGAATAAAGACAAAGGAAAAAAAAGAGTACACTGTGAGGACTGTAGGACTGAAATGTTTTTATGGTTGTGTTCTTGATCACATTTCACGTTTTTTTATTGTTGTTTTTGTTTTTTCTTTTAAACTTGGGCTGTAAAGAAAAAAATGATTTGAATCAGAAAATTGGTCCAACAGGTGATGGAATTGAGCTGCAACAATCTACAAGCCAAAATCCAATTCAAATAAAAAAGGAAATGGTCAAAAAGTGATTGTTGGTATTGGAAAAAAAAAAAAAGAAGCTTCTCTGGTATCAAGATTTTCCTGTAGTGGGAAAGCTAAAATTAACTGAATTGAATCACAATGAATCATTCCTGAAATGAATCATACTCAATTAGGCCAAAATTGAATCACACTGAATCGGTCCTGAATTGAATCATACTGAATCAGGCCTGAATTGAATCATTCTCAATTAGGACTAAATTGAATTCATACAGAATCAGGCCTGAGCTGAATCACACTGATTTATTCCTGAAATGAATCATACCCACTTAGGCCTGAATTGAATCACAGTGAATCAGTCCTGAATTTAATTCATACTGAATCAAGCCTGAATTGACTCATCCTGAATCAGACCTGAATTGAATCATACTGAATGATTCCTGAAATGAATCACACTGAATCTGTCCTGGATTAAATTATACTGAATTAAGCCTGAATTGAATCACAATCAGTTATTCCTGAAATGAATCATACTCAATTAGGCCTAAATTGAATCACACCGAATCGGTCCTGAATTGAATCACACTGAATCACACCTGAATTGAATCATTCTCAATTAGGCCTAAATTGAATTCATACAGAATCAGGCCTGAGCTGAATCACACTGAATTATTCCTGAAATGAATCATACCCACTTAGGCCTGAATTGAATCACACTGAATCAGTCCTGACTTGAATCACACTCAATTAGGGATGAATTGAATCACACGGAATCAGTAATGAACTGAAATGTATCAAACCATTAACTGCTTAACTATATCATATGAAATATAGTATCTTGTGGAAGAGGGAGATTTACACGTGTGTTTTTAACTTTTACAGCCCTATCCAATCAGACATGTACAGAGAGAAGTGACACCATCCTCTCCTGTAAAACTGATGGTAATATAACCTGGAGTAAAGGTGTTGGTGGACAGAGAGTGGTCATCCTCACTGCTCAACCTGATCCAGATCAGCGAATTAGTGTGTTCAATGAATCATCACTCATGATAAAGAATCTGTCTGTGTCCGACTCAGGGGTTTATTCCTGTAACTCAGTTCCTGTCGTCAATCTGATTGTGACTTGCATTAAAGGTGGGTTGAACACTGGTGTGTGTTTAAATGAGTGAAACATAGAGAAATCAGTCCAGTTAGTTCAGTGTGGCAACAGGAAGCTGATGCTGGAGTCACTGGAGATGTGACATGGATACACCTTCAGCCTACGTCACATTAACCCTCCTCTTGTGTTCGGGTCGTCACCGACCCGTTTTCAACTTTGACTTTGTAAACGAAGCCCTTGGGTTTAGATTCTTGCCTCAAGGCTTTCTGACTTTGTCAGCCACCTGTATTTTTACAAAATAAAACAAAAAAAAATTTTTTTTCCAAAATTCTGTTATGCTCTAATTAAAAATATAGCACTTGTGGTGTTCGGGTCGTTTTCGACCCGGTTCTTAATAAGTAGTTTATGGAGCAATTATTACAACCAAAACTGAACAAATAAATGAACTGCTAGCTAAAATTGATATAGCTAGCTCCTCTGCCAACCATTCAAGCTTATGAACTAGCATGACATCATGATATTGTGTATATAAATAGCTCACTAGTTTGAAGTTTTTGGGTTATGTTGACATATGTTTTGTGCCATTAGTTCAGCTTAGGGGTCCATTTGGCCCGACCGCTTTTCCCCAATACACTAATCACTCATTTTGTTATGGTAATGAGGCTGTTAGTGGCAGTGTGTGGGGTGAGGGGGTCACACTTCACACACTTCACACTTCAGTGGTGAAGTCATGTTGGCTACTTCTGTGTGAATGTGAGAATGAGGAATAAAAACACATTCTATTCTCACATTCTCTATTCTATTCTATTCTATTCTATTCTATTCTATTCCCATGTGACCATAACGACTCATGTGACTGCAACCAGACAATTGTTTGATGGATAAATACCTCAGTGCACATGGACTATCGCTTCAGTTCCCTCAAGAATTTTGTGGTGAAAGAAGCTCCTCTCCAAGGAACGAAGATGCAGAGATTCAACATTCAACAGGCATTGTAAGATTTCATTTCTAAGCTGTAAGGTAACTAACAGCCACATTTCCATAACAAAATGAGTGTCTACAGGGAGGACTTGGGGCCAATTGGCCCTCTTGTGGGTTTTCTAGGTAAAAAGGCCAAATGGCCCCTCTCTGGGACTTCTAGTGCTAGACACACACACACACAACACACACACACACAAACACACACACAGAGAGAGTGAGAGAGAGAGAGATTTTTAGGCACACAAATGAGTGTAGGCCTTATCGGTTTGATTTGGTGGATTATTAGGGGTTTGTTTGACCTTACAAATCTATATGTTGGGCCATGACTTGTTCATTTTCATTGTTCTTTGTTTCATGTTATGGTCACATTAAAGTTCATTCACTGAAAAAGATTCTGTTGTTCCTGTTTCTCAGTGGTAATTATATATGGGTCGAAAATGACGCGAACACCATAGATGTAACTATTGTAAATAAAATCAAAAATAAAAACACATGAAAAAAAAATTGTTTTTCAAGATATGTTCTCATACCCCACAGTAACAGCCAGGTAACAATAAATCTTTTTAATTATTTGTATTACACTTAAGAGGTTACTTTTTAATTTTTTCCTACTGAAATAAAGGGGTGTACACAGAAAACAATAACCTTAAACCCTTGACAAAAAAATAATAAAACTAATATTTCCATCTAAATGGAAGCCTAAAAGAGTAGTCAAGACATCAGGAAAAAAAATGGTGACAAATCATTGTTACTTGTGACTTTTTTAGCTGATTTAAAAGACGGGTCGAAACCGACCCATGAACACCGGGCATGGTGATAGAAAACGAACACAAGACGAGGGTTAAATGACTTACTGACGTAAACCGAAGCAGAAATACAGGATTTTAATTCTTTTTATAATTCTGATACAGATAAGAGCTTTGGTGTCCAAATAGATGTTAGACTGTTGTATGTTCTAGTTTCCTTCTTCACTAACACCTGACTCATCACTAATATTGTGTATAATAATAATAATAATAATAATAATAATAATAATAATAATAATAATTACTTTGTATATTTTTATATTAAAGATTCTTCAATGGCTGATGGTGCATCTACTGACGGGATGCAATCACAGTCACACAGGAACCCAAAGCATGGACAGAGTAAGATGTGCTTGTGTTATAGATAACATCCTGAGTTCAGAAATGTCACTATGATTGGTGTTATAGCAGAGCTCCTCAAAGCACACTCAGAGCTTAAGAGAATATGGTAAAGCATTGACCTGATTTTTGACGGCTTTGACCATATGATGAACATGTACCACCACAGGGAACCCGACCGTAAGTGCACATCAATGGATCTCATAAACACTTGGCCACCGGACAACAACATTTGTATCTTTATTTCCACAAGATAGATAGGTTTTTATCCAGCGCTTATTAACACATTTTACAGAAAATTTTCACCACAGTTTCATATAAAATGAGTTAAAACAGTTTAATTAGTCCACTTGCTTGTTGGACAGTTGGCAGTTTGTGCCGTGTAAGGGCAATAGACGGATGTAAACACAGGAAGAGTTTTATTGAAAATATGCTCACAAACAGATCCAAAACGAGTCATAAACCAGGCAGTGGTGGAGTGAGGCCCAGACACAATATCAGAGAGATACAATACTCACAGTCCAAAAACACAAACAGGGTCAAAACAAGAAAAGTGACACACAATACAAGGCTTTCACAAAGTCTGTGTGTTACTCAGAGTCCTTATATAAATGTCTGCGCTGTGATTGAGCTCTAATCAGGAACAGGTGCATGGGGATTAGTCCTAACAGCGCTATGTGTGGATGAGACAGATGAAAGCAGACAACTGTTTGACGTATGGAGTGTGATATTGGATGGTAACTCTACAGTAGTGATGTAAAGTGAAAGTGCTGGTTCACTGCTGTCCCCCAGGCACCCAGCAGACTCACACCATAATAAATGTGGTGGTGTTGTTTCTGGTGAATGTCATGCGGCGTCAAAGAAGGGAATAAATATGTATCGTAACTGCGATGTGTATCTCATTATGGGGTTCACTGTCACAAGACAATGCAGTGATTTATTGAGGTGAAAAACACAACACGACACAATTCACTGGTTCATTCATGGTGCTGTAATATTATTCTATTCGGGGGATTTTGTGCTCTTGGAAACATTTCTCATAAACTCATCAGGAGCTCTGATTTTATCCTTAAGGCACTGACTAAATGTGTGTGTGTGTGTGTGTGTGTGTGTGTGTGTGTGTGTGTGTAAAAAAGTCTTATTTAGTTTGATATAATGTCTTGATGTGATTAAACTCTTTGATGTTTTCTTTTCTATTACAGAGCCTAGAAAACTGAAACAAGGACACGACAAAACTACAACGACAGGTTGGTGAAACAGTAGGACATCTCCACTGTACTGAACCCAACAAGCTCAGTGAGGTGTAGCTCTCAGTGAGAAACAGAATTCATGAACCACATTTCCACCACAGTGCTGCTGAATTCTCAAATCTGATTGGTCAGAAAGAAGGCATGCATTATTTCTGTACAGCTGCAAAAATCGACTCTAACATGAATGCACTCATTCTTATACAGTATGTTATGGTTTCTATTGTAACCGCTCGTTCACAGGGACATGTACGGAGGAAGTGCCACATATTACTGTATAAAATTAGCAGTAAAAAATTTTAAAACGTGTTTTTTAACAAAGTAAATCGCTGATGAGGTGAAGTTTTCTGGAAGGAGTCTCCAGTGTGAGCACTTTGTAACTAAGTTAGAGTGTTTTATTATTATTATTATTATTATTATTTGAAGAGAGAGAAATAACGAGAGTCTGGTGGGAGAGTGGATGTTTATAGCTACTATAACATCAGTGAGAACAGCAACTAATTTTTTGTTACTATCAATTAATTAAATTATTATTGTCATCTCATTATCTCTAGCCGCTTATTATTTGTGCTCTTGGAAACATCTCATCTCATCTCATTATCTCTAGCCGCTTTATCCTTCTGCAGGGTCGCAGGCAAGCTGGAGCCTATCCCAGCTGACTATGGGCGAAAGGCGGGGTACACCCTGGACAAGTCGCCAGGTCATCACAGGGCTCTCTTGGAAACATTTTACTCATAAACTCATCAGGAGCTCTGATTTTATCCTTAAGGCACTGACTAAATGTGTGTGTGTGTGTGTGTGTGTGTGTGTGTGTGTGTGTGTGTAAAAGAAGTCTTATTTAGTTTGATATAATGTCTTGATGTGATTAAACTCTTTGATGTTTTCTTTTCTATTACAGAGCCTAGAAAACCGAAAAAAGGACGCAACAAAACTACAACGACAGGTTGGTGAAACAGTAGGACATCTCCACTGTACTGAACCCAACAAGCTCAGTGAGGTGTAGCTCTCAGTGAGAAACAGAATTCATGAACCACATTTCCACCACAGTGCTGCCGAATTCTCAAATCTGATTGGTCAGAAAGAAGGCATGCATTATTTCTGTACAGCTGCAGAAATCGGCTCTAACATGAACGCACTCATTCTTATACGGTATGTTATGGTTTCTATTGTAACCGCTCGTTCACAGGGACATGTACGGAGGAAGTGCCACATATTACTGTATAAAATTACCAGTAAAAAATTTAAAAACGTGTTTTTTAACAAAGTAAATCGCTGATGAGGTGAAGTTTTCTGGAAGGAGTCTCCAGTGTGAGCACTTTGTAACTAAGTTAGAGTAATAAAACACTCTAACTTAGTTACAAAGTGCTCACACTGGAGACTCCTTCCAGAAAACTTCACCTCATCAGCGATTTACTTTGTTAAGCTGGAGCCTATCCCAGCTGACTATGGGCGAAAGGCGGGGTACACCCTGGACAAGTCGCCAGGTCATCACAGGGCTGACACATAGACACAGACAACCATTTACACTCACATTCACACCTACGGTCAATTTAGAGTCACCAGTTAACCTAACCTGCATGTCTTTGGACTGTGGGGGAAACCGGAGCACCCGGAGGAAACCCACGTGGACACGGAGAGAACATGCAAACTCCGCACAGAAAGGCCCTCGCCGGCCACGGGGCTCGAACCCGGACCTTCTTGCTGTGAGGCGACAGTGCTAACCACTACACCACTGTGCCGCCCCATTATTATTATTATTATTATTATTATTAAAGCTCGACTGTCTTTTGATTTCATAAAATCAGTGAAATTTGTGGTCATTGTGATATATGTATATTTCTGTAATATCTCATATTAGGCCATTCTGTGGCTGGGAAGTTATTTAATTTGAGCGGACTAAAGGAAATAATGTGCATGAAATTGCTCGCTTTGCGCAGTCAAGCAGACAGAAGAAGTCCGTGTGCACATGTGCAGGTTGACCTTCTTCTTCTTCTTTTGGGTTTTACAGCAGCTGGCATCCACAGTGTTGCATTACTGCCATCTACAAGCTTGCCTTTGAGCGTGCACTGACAGTTCCATCATTCTGTCACTAAACGAACAGCTGATCACACCGAGGTGCTCGCTGAGAGCCGATATTCATTAGTTTGTTCCTGCGTTTCCTTTCCTTCGTATATAACATAACGTCTTTTCTTCTCGCTTTCCATTACTGTAGTCGGTCTTTCACATTTCATTCGCACACTCACGTCCTCCATTTTTCTCTCCTGTTTCAAATTTGTATCCCACAATGCCATGCGCGAATGGGGAAAGCCCACCACGTGATGCATTACGTAGTATCTTGATTTGGATCATGGGGAAGCAGGAAAAAATAGCAGAGAATTTAGGGCCATGTGGTTCTACATTCATTAATCGTTCTCTTTAAAAAAACCTGAATAAAATTGGAAGTCTGTGATTCGAATTCAGTAGCTTTCGGTCACTAAACAAAAATAATTGGGTGTCTAATAAAAAATTCTTTTTATAGCCTACACTTAAAAGCTGAAAGGCAGTACAGCTTTAATTGTATATCAATTATTTTCACACATGAATGAAGAACTTAAGGATTAATTATATATTGTTAATGTATAATAAATATTACTATTATTTTTTTAATAATTAGTTTCATTTTATTTATTTTAACTAGTGTCATTGTTGTTTAATCAACCAATTATTTAATTGATCAATTGACTGACTGATTAGTTGATTGATTAGCTAATTAATTAATTGATCCTTTCTAAAGCACACTTATTGATAAATAAGGAATCAGTCTGAATTCCACGCCTTGTCAAATGAAGAAGAAGAAGAAGAAACCTTTATTCGTCACATGCACACTTCAAGCACAGTGAAATTCATCCTCTGCATTTAACCCATCTGAAGCAGTGAACACACGCACACACACTCAGAGCAGTGGGCAGCCACACCAGAGTGCCCAGGGAGAAGTCAGGGATTCGGTACCTTGCTCAAGTGCACCTCAGCCCAAGGCCGCCCCACGTCAACCTAACTGCATGTCTTTGGACTGTGGGGGAAACCGGAGCACCCGGAGGAAACCCACACAGACACGGGGAGAACATGCAAACTCCGCACAGAAAGGCCCTCGCCGGCCACTGGGTTCGAACCCGGAACCTTCTTGCTGTGAGGCGACCATGCTAACCACTACACCACCGTGCCGCATATATCAATGAACAATATATCATCAGATGATTTCTGATAAAATATAATATTCCCTGTAAATCTTTTCAGGGTTCTCTGCTGTCCTGTTGATTATCGCTGCCATATTGGCTGGTGTTGGTCTTGTGGTGATGTTGTGGAAAGGAAACTTCCAAACACAGTGTGAGGCATCAACGGTAAACACATCATCAACTGTGTGCGATTTAAACAAACTACCAACTAAAGACTGTTTTTTGTTTGTGTATTTTGTGTTTCAGCTCCTAAACCCTGTATCATAGAACATCATTATGAAACCATAGATGACTTTACACCAGCTGCGACTCCAGGTGAGGGAGTGTATTTTGACTCTTAGGTATTTTTTTTCACACCTGGAGTTGTTTGTTTGTAATTAGATTTTAGTTGGAGTGACGTGGGTGTGGAATGAGTGACGTGGGCATGGAATGAGAGTTATTTTACTCACAGTAACAGCTTGATTACAGTGA
The DNA here is from genome assembly GCF_027579695.1 of Neoarius graeffei. Classification (NCBI taxonomy): domain Eukaryota; kingdom Metazoa; phylum Chordata; class Actinopteri; order Siluriformes; family Ariidae; genus Neoarius; species Neoarius graeffei. The sequence goes on along the minus strand of NC_083570.1, from coordinate 118,871,367 downwards.
CTCATACAGCAGAGGCTGCACATAAAGTAGATTAAACACGGTTGTAATCATTAGTTATGGTGAAGTTTCCTGTAAGGAGAAGGTTAGTGGTACAATGTTTCTGGAAGGAGTGTCAAGTGTCAGTGATAAACAAACCGTTTCTGTTACCTCCTCATTACAAATACATTCAGTGTGAAGAGAAAATAAAACAAGAAAAGAAAAGGTATCATAGTAAAACTTTTTTTTGTGAATTAGCTTATAGGGCCCTCCACAATTATTGGCACCCCTTGTCAAGATTAGTAAAAATGGCTAAAAAAAAAATCCACCTTTTGGTGAAGTCACTTCATCTCACACTGAAATAATGAGAAAAATCCAACCTATAATTGAAATAAATTTATTCATTTTTTATTTTTCAATCAAAATACTTGTGGCAGTATTATTGGCACCCCTGGAAATGATAGTGAATATGATGTACCTGAAGCATGTTTCCCATGTTACTGTAAATTGTACTTGTTTGAGTTGATTGGAGTGTGTAGGAACTTTCAAGCTGTAATCCATGACTTCCTGAATAACTGGGGAACAAATATGAGGTGACACAGAGGCCAAATTCCCACAAGATCAACATGAGAAAGATAAGAGACACACAAACCCAATGACGGAGAAGTGTGTTGACCTTCATAAGTCAGGGAATGGGAATAAAAAATAGCTCCTCGCCTGAAATGTCCATTTCCTACATCCTGTTAGGACAATAATAAAAAAGTGGACACCAATTGGAACTGTTACACACTTACCTGGAAAAGGAGCGGAGTTTATTTTACCCCACGTACAGTGAGGAGAAGGTAAGAGAGGCAAAAGGATCACTGTTGGTGAATTACAAGAAAAAGTAAAATCTTGGGGTTTCCCAGTCTCCAAACCCACCATCAGACTTCACCTCCATGCCAACAGATTATTTAGAAGGTTCCAGAAAACACCTGAAGTTTGTGAAATGCTACAACAACTTTGACTGGAACCGTGTTCTCTGGTCTGATGGAACAAAAATGAAGCTTTTTTGTAACAAACACTCGCGGTGGGTTTGGTGTAAAAAGAAGGATGACTATAATGAAAAGAACCTGATACCAACTGTAAAATATGGTGGAGGTTCTGTGATGTTTTGTGGCTGTTTTTCCTCCAAATGCATGGAAACCTTGTTAGGGTCCATGGCATCATGGGCTACATGAAACACCAGGACATTTTAAATCAGAATCTGGCTCATCTGCCAGGAAACTAAAACTGGGTTGTCGTTGGATCTTCCAGCAGGACAATGATCCAATGTCCAAATCAACACAGCAATAGTTCACTGAGCACAGAATCAAGCTTCTGCCCTGGCCATCTCAGTCACCTGAGCTGAACCCCAGTGAAAACCTGTGGGCTGAGATGAAGAGTAGAGAGTACAAGAAAGGGTTGAGGACCCTGGATGATCTGGAGAGATTGTGTAAAGAGGAATGGGCTCAGATGCCCTGCTAGGGATCTCCAACCTTATAGTAGAGACTCAGTGCTGTTTTACTGATAAAGGGGGTTGGACAGAGTTTTAAAAACAGGGGTGCCAATAAAAGTGGATTGGTTGGATTTTTCTCATTTTTTCAGAACTTCACCAACAGGTGGATTTTTTCAAACCCCTTTTATGAATCTTTACAAGGGGTGTGAATCAGTGGCGGCTGGTAGTCTTTCAAACAGGGGAGGCTGGTCGGTTATGATATTTCCAGATTTTAAAAGAAAAAACACATCAGTTTTGCCCATACTGCCTCTGATCTGGCTGATTGTTGGCAGGGTCACAAACTGTGAAATAACAGGTTCTTTTGGCCCATTAGCCTACTGTCCAATATACATGATAGTGGTGTTGGGGGGGGGGGTATATTTTAACATTTTATATTTTAAAATTGTGGCATGTTGTTTAAAAATTGACCTCGGCTGTGTTTTTGTTTAAAAATGTTTTCCAAATTGTAGCTGTGTTTAATTCATATCCAGAAAAACATATATTCCAATATAATATACTCAGCATAAACATTTTAAATAGATTCTATATTTTTGGTCCATCCATGACATATTACTAAAGTAGCCTATTTACTGTTGTTGATGTGGGTCACTTGCTGTTAGTCAATTCACTTTCTCATACCAGGAGAGCTGAAAGGAACGAGTATTATTCCCTACCTTTTTCACCAAGTCAGTTTGAGGCATTGGTCTGCCCTGCTCTTTAATTTTAATTTTTTCCTCGAAAGGAAGACTGGCAAATGGCTTCGCCAAAATTAAATCAGCAATGCTTGGCATCCCTGCGCAGCTTTCTTGCTAGCTGACTAGCCCCCTCAAGTTCAAGTTCAGTCATTCAAATAAACGAAATTTCTGGAACTAAGATAGCAAACTTGATAACACTATATTTACACTTTATTTACAATGAAAATATATACAAACTAAAAAAGCTGGTAGAAACCGTATGTAATGAATGAAATCGAAATGTAAGCCGATCTCTTACAATATACCACAGCACTTGCGAATCCGCATGGGACTGAACTGATGTTGCCAGATACTGCTGACGTTATCCAGCCCAAAATATGTTCAAAACCCACCAAAATGCACTTAAAACCGCCCAATCTGGCAACACTGTACCGCTGCCTGTCTATAGTTGAAACAAGCTGTCAATCAAAGAAAATATCCGGCCGCTTTCACCAATCACCAGTCTCCTCGCGGAAACTGCCATGTCCCTCCCATGTGAGGCTCGGAGTCCGTGGGCGGGCATTTTCGCAGTATTTTTCCAATAACCTTCTTGCATTTTGATATTGAAAAGTGCATAGCTCCCAAATGCCATTGAAGTCCATTGAGGCTGGGAGTCCGTGAGACTCCGTGGGCGGGCGTTTTCGCAGTATTTGTCCAATAATCGTCTTGCATTTTGAGATTGACAAGCACATAGCTCCCAATCCACTGAGTCTGGGCTGCATCGCGCTGTCACGAGGGGGAAAAACTCACGCACACATTAGGCAAACTGGGGAAAGTTATAACGGAATGATTTCGCACTGTAGTTGGGTTGAGCACATATATTTCTATGATTCTGGATCTGAAATAACAATTTTATAAGGTCGGCTATAACATAAGCCTAGCGCAATTCATCCTACACAATGTTTGTCATTTTTAGAGGAGGCTGAGCCTCCCTCGTTGTCTTAGAGCAATTGCCCGTGGTGTG